>NW_015162010.1:290995-301295 GCF_001447785.1 Gekko japonicus | reverse complement strand
TTGCTTCACCTTGAAAAATCCCTAGGTACTTGCTCAGTAGAAAAGAGCTTCAGATATTAATAAGATATTGTCCAGTAGCAGCTTGAAGACTAACAAAAATTTGTGGCAGGGTATGAGCTTTTCTGAGTTGCTGCTCACTTCTTCAGATGCAGCTAGAATGTGAGTCCCTCAGTCCTTATATCGTGGAGAGTGAAGTGATTTCCTATGCAGAATGACAATAGAAGGTGAATGACAATAGCAGGTGTGATTGGATTAGGTGTGATATGCACAGGGGTAACCTAGGTCTTGATTCAGTCCAGGAGGATGCACTATCTTGAGCTTCATTATCAGTTGCAATTCAGCATTCTCTCTAATCTTCCTTTGAAATTTGTTTGTAAGAGAACTGCTACTCTTAGGTCAGCAGCTGAATGTCCTGGAAGGTTAAAAAGTCCCCCCACTGGTTTTTGAATGTTTTGGTTTCTAATGTCAGACTTACGTCCATTTATTATTTGTTGTAGAGACAGGACTGTTTGTCCAGTGTAGAGGGTGGAAGGACATTGGTGACACGTGATGGCATAAAACACATTAGAGGATGAGCATGAAAGCTCATATCCTGCCACACGTTTTGTTAGTCCTTAAGGTGTTAGTCTTTAAAGTGCTACTGGACTCTTAATCTTTTCTGCTGCTACAGACAGAAAAACATGGCTACCCATCTTGATCTAGTTACTTGGTCATCTGTGAACCTAAACATTGGATGCTGTACCTAGGAATTAGAAATACCTTTTTTCACCCTTACAAGTAAAGAAAATAAGTACTTGTGTAACACAGTCTGTTCAACTGATAGCCCAGCATAAGCGGTTCTGAGCTTCCCAAGACAGAGTGGCATATTTGAGAAATGGAGTATAGATTTGTTTTAAAACAAAATACCAGCTGGTAGGCTTGACCGATAGCATTTGAGGGAACATTAAATGAAAATAAGCCCCCCCCCTCCAGACCGCAACATAGAGGACAGTTTTACTTTTGAAATTTTCTCCCAGGCTACTGCATGAAGAAGACATGTATGTGCATCTTAATGCCACTAACAGCCCGAAAATATTAATTAAAAAACGAGTTAAAAATCTTCCTCTCTGTCGTATCAGTTGTGAGGGGAGGGGATGTGGCTGAGTGATAGAGCATCCACTTAGCATGCGGAAAGAGTCCCAGGTTCAATCCCCAGCATCTCCAGTTAAAAAGATCAGGTATTAGGTATTGTGAAAGACCTCTGTCTGAGACCCAGGAGACCTGTTGCCAGTTAGAGTAGACATTACTGACCTTGATGGACCAAGGGTGTGATTCAGGATAAGGCAGATTCATGTGTGTCCGTGTGATCGTGCTGATTAAATCACTGATTTTAGTCTTCATTGCCTTGTATCAGCTAAGTCTTTTTCATCTGTTACTGTTCTGGGCTTGGTTTTTGTTGTTGTTGGGTTTTTTTTTGGGGGGGGGGGGGTTTGGGTTTTTTGTTTTGTTTGTTGTTGTTGCCCAAACAGATGGGGAATACAATCAAATCATGTGCGAGTAAAGTTTGTTTACTTTCATGGGTGAGTAAAGTGAGTTTTTTCTTGTTTTAAGGGAATTCAATTTCATAGTCAGAAAAGTCTGTTTGCTTAGAATTTTGGATGCCCCAGTAATCCAAGTTTGGGAAGCAGATTCTGTAGTTCTGGTGCAGAGAAGTATGCTTGTGTCTTAATGTTATGATTTCATTTGTATCCCAGGGTGGTGGTTACTGGTAGTTAGACAAGCAGATGCCTACACATACTGCTCGGGGGTGGTGGTGGATATGTGGCATATTGCACAGGCCTAAGGGTTTGTGTGCAAGGGGTGCGAAGACCAATGGGGAAACCTGCCCGCTTCCATAGAAGCCCCTTTTTTGTAACGGGAAATCAGACTCACTTATCAGTTTCCCATCAGCAAGGGTGCTGCTTTGATGAAGTGCCCATGGGTGCCATGGCACTCACCAACACCTTTCAAGGTGCCTGCCAAGTGTTTTTATTATTATTATTCCCCAAAGGGCTCAGGGTGGTGCACAACAGGTTAAAATAGACAAAAAAAATAATTTTAATTTATAATAAAAACAACTGGATTTAACAATGGCATAAAATTGCCCCTTGCTGCCTCCCTCAGGCGAATCAGGGACTGTTTATGGAGGAGGCCATGATGAGAGCCACAGTGTGGGCCGTTGTTGTCCTCACCCATAGTCCTGGTGGAACATCTCCGTTATACTCGCCCTGCGGGACTGAGCAAGGTCCTGCAGGGCGTGGATGTCACCAGGTAGAGAGTTTCACCAGGCCCTCTAGTTGGAGACAGCCAGATAGGAACCACCAGCGGGTTTTGATCTTCCGAGCACAAGGCTCTTCGGGGGGTTTACCAGGAAAGTAGGCAGGATGAAGTGGGGCTTTTGCCCAGCAGGCTTCTGATTGGCCACTGGAGATTTGATTGGCTGTGCAGATTTCTAAAAATGCTGCTTTGGCAGCAGATACTCCCACAGCACAAGGATCTTTACTGTGCAACTGAAGGTAAGCTGCAGCAGCCATTTTGTGGCTGGTTTCACTTCCTTTGGTAGCCATTTTGCGGCAGCCATTTTGTGGCTGCACCCACCACACAGTGTCAGAATTCCAAAGGTGCTCGAGGGCTCAAAAAGGTTGGGGACCCCTGCTTCAGATATTACCAAATTCCATCCTTCCAGGCTGTTCTGCTTGTAAGTGGGCAGATCTTGAGAAAGGTGTTTTTTGGGGGGTGGGGCAGAATTCCCAAGGTCTCCTTCAGATATTACCAAATTCCATCCTTCCAGACTGTCCTGCTTGTAAGTGGGCAGATCTGGAGAAAGGTGTTTTTTTTTTGGGGGGGGGGCAGAATTCCCAAGGTCTCTATCATAATCCATCCAGGTGCTTTTACAGTGACATACTGAACTAGCTACAGGAATGCGACGTTACCTGAAATTTCCTCCTTAACTATTGAAAAGCAGTGAGGGAGGACTCGTACGAGATGCCATGTGGATGGCCTTGCCTCCAAGGGTCTGAGCAGGTCACTGACAGGACAATTGTTGAAAACAAATCTCAAAGAAAGTAACAATATCCATTTGGTTTTACAGATTATTCAGAGGTATTTGTGGCTGTGTGTTTGCCTTCATCTTATTCTTGATTTTATTTTAAAACATTTTTATGCCACCTTTCCACCTTGTCAGAGTCCACAAGGCTGTGAACATTAAAACATTAATTCAAACTATTAAAAATACAGTTAAAATTATTAAAAAAAAACAATTAAAAACATGTTACCCCACAGTACTAGAAGGAGTACCAATATCATTATTGGGGGTATGCCAGATGAAACGAAAAGGTTTTCACTAGGTATGGGCACACAAATTGGCTCACGAACCTAAATTTGTGACAAACCATGCTCGGTTTGTGAGCCGAATTTTGTGCTGTCCCGCCCCCATGAACCTCCCAGGTGGCTTTGGGAGGTTAGTGTGGTTCTTGTCGGCAGACACGCTGGCACTGGCAGTGGGGCTTGGAGAAGGCATTTAAAGAGACCACAGTCTCTTCAAATGCCTTCTCTGAGCCACGCTGCAGCACAACTTGGCAAGTGAACTCAGAAGGCATTTAAATGCCTTCTGAGTTCACGTCTGAGTCGTGCCACTGTGGCGATGGCATGACTCACAAGGTGAACTCAGAAATGTCTTTTGAGTTCACTTGCAAGTTGTGCTGCGGCGGTGGCACAGCTTGCAAAAGCCATTTAAAGGGAACCCATTTAAAGGGTTGTGGAGGTTTGTGGTCCGTGAGACTCCACAAACCACGAACCTTCATGAATCTCCATTTCCCTCGTCTTCACCTGCTGGCTAAAGACACTGAGAGGATGGGAAGGGTGTCCAAAATTTGGTGCCATGATGGAGAAGGCCATTTATTGGGTTGCCATGGTGGGGGCAATCAAGGCATGGACTCCGAGGATGACTGGAGCAGGTAGGTTCCTATGGGAGCAGGCGGTGCTTATGATGCAAATTCTGTGTTCCAGTCTTGAGTGTGTTGACTTTGTGGGGCAACTCTGCATAGGATTCCAGTGTTAACTGTCTTGAAATACCTGGATTTTTAAAAATTATTAGCAAAGTTTCTGTTTTTCCCCACCCACCTCACAGGGTGTCTGTTGTGGGGAGGGGAAGGGAAAGGAGTTTGTAAGCCGCTCTGAGACTCCAAGTGAAGGGCGGGGTATAAATCCAATCTCTTCTTCTTCTTCTTCTTCTTCTTAACTGTCTTGAAATACCTGGATTTTTTAAATTGAGTTATTAGCAAAGTTTCTGTTTTATCTTGAAGACTTAGAATTTTCAGTTGTACTTTGCTACACAGGGGCCCCGTTCACACGGCGAATTTGCCGCGGGAGAGCCATGGATGTTGGGTGGATTATCCGTGCGCGATCACACCCCAACATCTGGGAAGTGGAGCGCACCGTGGCCAACCTGTGGCTTACCACCGAAAACGCGCCATAAAAAAGTAGTACCTCCAAAGTACTGGCAAACGGTTTGCCACGGGCTGCCTACGGATGCCTGCGGTGTGATCGCGCTGGTGCGCAGCTTTCCCTTCTGGCCCCTCGTTTACGCTCTGGCGCCGAGACCCGTGGTGTGCCACCGGCGCATCTGATCGCATAATCGCGGATCAAACTGCGCTGGGGCAATTTGCCACGCCTCCCCACCGTAATATCCGGCCCGTGTGACCGGAGCCAGGGGATATAATGTTGCCAGTATTTTGGGTCTTGGCAGTCATCTTGTAAACTCCTGCATTTATCAGCCTGTGGTAAAGATATTTCTACCTCCCCCCAAAGCACAGTGGCTGCCAGTCTGTTCCCTTGTCATTTGTACAGCTGTACATACTTCTCTTTAGAGGGACTAATGTAATCCTGGTGTATATATGGATAGAGGCTGTAGGATCCTTACTTTCACATTAAAATGTGGCAGGGTAAACATCCCAATAGTTTAATAGGGTAAATACCCCAGTAGGTGAATGTTTCTAATGGATTACAAAGATATGAGGAAAGAATTATTAAACACAGTAAATACTACCTTTGTGGTTTGCATTTCTGTGTAATCATGGAATTTAGAAGGACTTTAGTTTATTGGGTGTGTACTTTTGTTTTTTTAATTAAAGCTGTGTATCTCAATATCTTGCATCAGTGTAGTCTGTGTTCACTCTGCCCTCCTTGGTAGAAATAAGCACACTTCAGCTACCATGTTGTCTTTAAATCACCACGTATTTTAAAATGTGTATGTTACTGCTTTGTATGTGAATCTAAACAGGCTTGTATAGTATTTGCGAATCATCTGTATTTCGCTTTTTAAAAAAAAAATGATGTAAGTTTTAGTTTTTCATAACTGTTCATGTTGCACATAAATCCCAAAGCCGGAGAATAAACCAAAAAAACCCCCATAATTTTATTTCTTTATTGGTTGCAGGGAAACTTGCCTAAATACTCACACAATTCTCTGATGGTCCAAGCCCTCAAGACTAACTTAACAGACCCAGATGTCCACGTGCTCTTCTTTGATGTGGAAGCTCTGATTATTCAGCTACTAACTGAAGAAGCCTCCAGGCCTAACACAGCCCTTATTTCCCCAGAGAATTTGCAGAAAGCATCTGGCAGTTCTGACAAAGGAGGTTCCTTCCTGGCTGGCAAACGAGCAGCAGTCCTGTTCCAGCAGGTCAAGGAAACAATCAAAGAAAACATAAAAGAACATCTTCTCGACGAGGACGATGAAGACGAGGAAGCCAGGCAGAGGAGAGAAGATGGTGACCCAGAATATCGGTCCAGCAAATCTAAGCCATTAACTCTTTTAGAATATAACCTAACCATGGACACCGCTAAGCTGTTTATGTCATGCCTTCATGCCTGGGGCTTGAATGCTGTTCTAGATGAGCTTTGCGGTGATCGCCTGGGGATGCTAAAGCCGCACTGCTCTGTCTCATTTGGCTTGCTTTCAAGGGGAGGCCACATGTCTCTGATGCTTCCGGGATACAACCAGCCTATAGGCAAGGTACCCTCTACTGATGCAGATGTAGGGAAATCCGTGTCCCTCACGGGGGGGCATGTCAGGGGTACATATGGCATATCACGTGCAGTAACTACTCAGCACCTTCTCTCCATTATCTCCTTGGCGAACACCTTGATGAGTATGACGAACGCAACGTTTATTGGAGATCATATGAAGAAGGGACCAGTCAGGTAGCTTGAAAAGCAATTTAATGTTCTCTTTTAACTGCCTGTTTCCCCTTACAGTGTATTTTTGCCCGTTCTTCGCAACCATCACATGGTTGTTATTGAGCTGCGTGCCAGCAATCCAATTAACTTTTCCCCAATCCTCCCTGTGATCTTAAAACTCAGTCCAATGGAATCAGAAGTAGTGAAATTCTAAGTATATGTAATTGGACTCCATTTAAGGATGCCATGTCCTTCAGAATCTTTAAAATGTTACATTTCAAGTAGGTGAGTGCTGTGTTTGTGAATAGAGTTATTCATGGAACTTGAGTTTATCCACAGAACTTGGGTTTATTGGATTGTATCCTATGAAATCCACCACTGGGGGAAGGGCTTTCCATCCTCCCCCTACTGCCACAGCCCATTGAATCCCATTGCCTGAAATCTTCTTTCCGGGAGTCCATAGACCAAACAACATAGGGGTCTACAGTGGAAGAAAATAATAGGGAGGAATTGCCCCCAACAGAAATGCCCTTTCTTTATAGAAGGCAAGTCATTATCCTTAGTCAGATACGGGAACAGGTTACAACACCTTAAAGCTAGCGTGGTGTAGTGGTTAAGAGCGGCCGACTCTACTTTGGAGAACCGGGTTTGATTCCCCACTCCTCCACGTGAAACTTGCTGGGTGACTTTGGGCCAGTCACAGATCTCTCAGAACTCTGTTATCCCCACCTACCTCACAAGGTGCCTCTCATGGGCAGAGGAAGGGAAAGCAATTGTAAGCTGCATTGAGACTCAAACAGAGAAAAGCAGAGTATAAAAACCACCTCTTCTTCTTCTTCTTCTTCTTCTTCTTCTGAAAGCAAGATTGTGTGTTCGTTTTAAAGATGAATTGCTGCCATAAATATCAAAAACCTCCTCAGGAGGGGGGGGGTCACACCTGTCCTGGGCACGGGGTGCATAGGAATGCCAAATTAACTGCTGGGAGAAGGAATGGGGATAATATAATTTGGAGACACAGAGGAGGGAGGATGTCTGTGGCCTTGCAAAAAAGGCGGAGGGTTGGGAGAAAATGAAAAGGAACAAAGAGGCAGGAAGGAGATCCCAAGACCTGTAGGGTAGAGAGGAGACACCCAATACTTACACACAGTGGCTCCGAAGAAGTAACTTATGAAATATCTCCTGATTTTTTTACAAGCTCAGCTTTTGATGATGATTCTTATTTGCAGGCCTCCTAGGCCAGGGACTCCTGAGCTCGCTAAAATGAAGATGCCTGTTCCACCAGCCAGTCCAGCATCTCAAGGGCTGATTAAACAAGGTAACGTCAAAACCATAGAAATAACTAGTCAATCATTTGGGCTGTATTCATCTTGGATTACGCCCTCTCTTCTTGGGCCCTGAAAATGAAAAGAAAAATTGACCTCTGTATGAGAATTGGAATTATTAAAATTTTTAAATGATATTGTTTTTAAGTTTCAAAATATTATGTGGGTGTGGCCTATTATGCTAATGAGTTCCTATTATGCTAATGAGTTCCTGCTGGGCGTGGCCAACTTGGGAGCCAGCTGGAACTCTGTTCCTGTGCGTTCCTGCCCAAAAATAGCCCTGCCCAAGGGGGGCCCAAGGCGGCCATGTTTCTCACAATGCCTGTATCAACAGGCAGGGGAGTTGCCATTTCTGTGAGGTGGTCATGTGCTTCCACATGTGGGCTGACTTTCTACCAGCAGTTAATAAAACACAGATTTTGATACTTTTGCTGTTGGGAATCAAATAGTTGATCTGGGTTCAAAAGAAAACATTCAAAAAGCATAGTCCATGGCAGTAGAGCTGGAAGTCACCGAGTTCTAACAAGAAACGATCACTTCTGTGGACCTTATTGTCAGGCTTGTTACCAGAAGTTTCCATTCTGTTTCTAAACTGGTGGCGGTTGGAATGTTCGCCTATGCAGAACGAACTGTTTCGGCTTCATTGCGATAACTTACCCTGCCACAGCTGCGATTTCTAGCATGCAGAGTTGGGTCAGTAGCCAAGCATCTATCTGCGTACAAGTGACCATGTCAGTCCTCAGAAGGGGACCATGGCTGAAATAACATCTGAATCCTTGACTTGGCCAATGAGCTTTTGCGTTATTGATTCTTCTCTCCCCCCCCTGAAGCTTTAAGATAGTTTTATACCACTTTTCCTTGCAGCTCAAAGCAGTTTTTGTTTTGATGTTTCGGCAAAGAAGTGGCCCGTCTTTGTAAACCTTTTACTGCTAGCTGCTTGCTCCAGGAATTATGAAGTGCTCATTTCATGGCTCGTGGAGGAGTCACATTTGCTTTTATCGCCAACCAGAAAAGCCATGTGTAATTCCAACGCTGGAATGAACCCCATCCGCCAGGCTTGCTGCAGCTTACCCATTCCTCTGGCATCAGCCATTTCAGGGTGAGAAGCCACTGCCAACACTGAGCAAGGGCCTTGCCCACTTACCTGAAATGTGAGACAAGTGCCATATTGTGGAATAGTGCTCATAAGAGCCACGTCAAGATGGGTAGCCGTGTTAGTCTGTCTGTAGCAGTAGAAAACAACAAGAGTCTGGTAGCATCTTAAAGACTACCAAAATTTGTGTCAGGGTCAGGTCTCCCTCTAAGCTGTGGAGTCTTGTGAGCAAAAATTCTTCTTTTTGAGCTGCTGGCATTAAAGTTGTGAGCGAGCGATTTGGCGACTGTATGACTTAGTTTGCTCTGGTGCCCTCCTTCCTGAGCAAAGCCAAAAATGTGTGACCTGGAGGCAAAAAAAACTGAGCTGGCTCACACTAACTCAGCTTAGAGGGAACATTGGTCAGGGTATGAGCTTTTGCGAGTCACTGCTTATTTGAAGAAGTGAGCAGTGATTCACGAAAGCTCATACCCTGCCACAAACTTTGGTAGTCTTTAAGGTGCTTCTGTGTAGTGTAGTGGTTTGGTGTAGTGGTTAAGTGCGCGGACTCTAATCTGGGAGAACCGGGTTTGATTCCCCACTCCTCCACTTGCATCTGGCTGGATGACCTTGGGCAAGCCATAGTTCTGATAAGAGCTGTCCTTGAAAAAGAGCAGTTTGTGTCAGAGCTCTCTCAGCCCCACCTACCTCACAGGGTGTCTGTTGAGGGGAGGGGAAGGGAAAGGAATTTGTAAGCCGCTCTGAGACACCTTTTGGGTAGTGAAGGGCGGGGTATAAATCCAATCTCTTCTCTTCTTCTCTCTTCTGGACTCTTTTCTGCCGCATAAGAGCCACAGGTGGCTCTTGAGCCACTGAGAGAGTGTTGCTGTCTTATTTTGTTCTGATGCAGCATAAATTTGTCTTTTTTATTAGACACTGTTCTTCTACTCACTCAGTACGACCCTTCTGTACCCCTCTGCCCTGATCTAACTGAGCAGTAGGTGCACATTGCATTGGGGGCAGTTGCATATTTCACTGCAGATGTTTCTTTCTCAAACTCCAGGCCTAGAAAAGCCAAGAGGACTGTCATCTTTTGTCAAGTCAAAGTTATCTGTGTTCTGTCCCCCAAAATAAGCAAGACAGAGGTCATTCCTATTGGAGGGAATTTGCCACTCAGTAAGCTTACATATCTCTACTTTCAGAAGAGGCAGGGGTTTTTTTTTCCTGATCCCCCCCACCCACAAACACATAGCACCTTGACCCACATTTGGTCCACATGGAGCCACAGTGCCCAAGACAATCTTCTTAAGAGAGACAGAGGTTGTAGATGGCTAGTCCAAAGAAAAATCCAGTGAAAGCTGTGTAATATTTTTAGTAATAATAACAGCAACAGAAACTTTACCAAAAAAAACATACAAGCTTCACAACCCTTTATCAGGCTGGGTGTAAAAAGTGAAAATGGGAGAGGGGGAGGGGGAGATGTTTCAGACCCAGAGGCCTTCTGCTGGTGGTGGTTTGAATGTGACCCAATGCCATAAAAATAACATCTAGCAGATACTTGTTCACAAATCCCTGACATCTTAGTAGGGGTGAGTATTGTTTTTATTAAGGCGAGGAGGATAATAGCTTAGATTCCCCCCTCCCGACCATGTGTCTCCAAGGTATCACTTCCTAGGGTGCATTTTAAAATCGCAAATTTTCTCACGAA
>NW_015162010.1:245868-290941 GCF_001447785.1 Gekko japonicus | reverse complement strand
AAACTTTGCAGCTTGCAATGTGGTTCACACACATCAGAGAGAGGATGGGAGTGATCAATTCATGTGGGTTTTTATTTTCAGGTTGCCAGAGAGCCTGGTGCTACTGAGCTACCCAGCCAGCTGTTACTTTCAGTTACCCTGATTGATATAAACAATGACAGCCAGAGAGACGGCTCTTGTCCCTCACTTGCCCCCATCGCAAAGGAGCAAAGCTAAAATAGCAAAACACGAAAACTTCCATCTCTTAGAAACTACCAAGCCTTCTTTTATGGGTACAAAAAATGTTTCACCCACTCTAATGCGAGGAAAGGAAAGAAGAAAAACTGAAACCCACAAAAACCTTGGGGAAATGTGTGATCTAGTTTTAGGGTGGCTCTCCTTCGCCCCTTTGCGCGTGCCACCATGATGCATTTGCGTGGAAACCGTGGAAGAAGTAATTTTGATGCAGATGTCTTAGAGGGACAAAAGAAGTTCACTGCATGAAAACCAAACATACCATTCAGGAAACAATGGTTAATCTGTTCAGGGCGCCTGAACCTATTGTTGCTCCTCTGTGGAATAAAGGAGGAGGATTAATTTGAAGATGCTTGTGCATGACATATGGTAATTCTCCAGGAGAAGGAAGTGGCAGCTAGTGACCTCTAAATCTTACCATTGACCTCTGGTTGTAGAATGGTGTGTGCCATAAGGTCTGCCCGTCCTTTCATATGATAATTTGATTCATGGAGCATTAGTGAAACTATAAAGTTTACTGCGGCCTCTGGGCTGCCTTTGCATTATAAAATGAGGACCCCCACCGCCATTCAGAAAACGGCCGTCGTAAAACTGCAGAAATTTTAATTTGGCAAAAACTGTTTTGAGCAATTAAGTTTTAAGTGGCTTCCTCGCTAAAAGTAGTGGAAGGGGGATACACATTAAATCAATCCCAATGTGGCCTTTAGGAGATTAGTTTTCAAGGTGGTTTTATTCAGCGTGGCGTTTTAAAAGACGCTTCAAAGGTTGGGATGTTCAAAAGTAGGTTTGGCTAAGTTGCTTTCTGGTGGGGTGGGTGGGAGTAGGGGGTATTTGTACTGAAGGTTTTTGAGGTTGTAGTTTTGTGTGATTTTAAGGGTAGCCATAACAGTGGCCATGTTCCTCACTGATTCCCACTAGCCTGACTGCTAGTCTAGATTGCAACTCCCCACCCCCTGACCCCTATATAAAATGGGATTGCTTGGGTCTTTCTGGGTATAGTCTAAGTAAGCAAACTTCTCTCTTTTTGTTCTACAACTGACTTCTCTGTCCCTGACACATTTCTTGGAAGGTCACTGTAAGATGATTGTTTCAGTTAAAATAGTCCCAGCGGTTCTTTGTTCTTTTTTAATTATCATTATTTAGCGATACTAACCAGTTCTTTTTTTCCCCCTTCTGGAAACGACTGTCTTCATTATCCTCTTTATTTCTCTTTCCTACTCAAGTTGCTCCCGCTGTTTCTGCTAGCACTGAAGCTGATCACTCTGGCTCTGACCCTGCTCCTCCTTTACATACCTGTTTCTTAGTAAATGAAGGTATTCCTTTGCCTCAGTTTCTATCTGTCTACTCGGCCTCTTTTTTTTTCTCTTGACTAACTTGCTCTCTCATTGTGACATGCCTCTCTTAATCTGCACATCCATCCACTTTGCAATACTAAAGACAAGCTTCACTTAGCAACCTTTGCTTGGAACTAATGATCAGTTTTAATTTGTTGTCCTCTGCCTTTGGGTCAGATCGGCTTAAAAGGCAGAGAGACTATGTATCACGTAAACAGCCAGCTAATCCAACTGGCAAAGAAACGTATAATTAACATATTAAGTTCTTTAAGTTTGTTTCCCCCCCTAACCTCTTTCAAAGTGGGGGCGGGGGTGGGGAGAGAGCACCTACTTCTTTAACTGTGCAATCCTAAGTAGAGTTAACCCTCCTACTTTAGGGCATACACCTGTTTAGGATTGCACTGTAAAAGCCTGTGTGTTTGCAGAACTGGGGTTTATGCAGTTTAACAAGTGGAATGTTTTGGGAACCTGGAAGAAACATGAGTCAGTACCTTTCTACGTGCTGGAAAAATAGGTTTTCTTATCACTACAGAAGATATTTTTCAGTCCAAGTAAGGTTTTGACTTTATTTTAACTGTGCAGGAAGAGCAGCCTTGAGCCAGGGGGGAAGGCAGGATATAAATATTTGAATCCATGAGATAAATAAGAAGCAAACAGGGGAACGGAGGGGACTCGGGAGTACTTTACTAACGCAGCATTGTACTGTGTGGCTCAGTTTTCCCCCTAAGCCCACGGTACTCATTGTTAACTGGCCTACAGTCTGTTACGAGATCATGACTTTTGACAGCCTTAAAGACTAAAAGAGTAATCTGCAAATGAATTAAAAAACTCAGCATTTATCCGCTTAGCCTTAGTTATTTCATTGGAAATGAAGCTGACTCTGAAATGAAGCTTCACTTTAAGTGATTGTAGATCACGCTGTTTACAGCCCGTTTTTATATATTTTACTGCCTATGATTTATGGAGAGGCTTTCAATTATTTGTGTAAATTGTCCTCATTCAGAAACAGAATGCTGTTCGGTCTATTCAATTTTCCTTTTACACGAGAAACAAGCATTTTTTTTTCAACAGGTAACACAAATTAGTTTAATGGCTTGGGCACACATTGCTTTGTATCCCTTAGTTGCCATGCTGAAAGAGAATGGCTTCATTTAGCGCATGGGAAAAAGGACAAGTCCTCCTTTAAAAAAGGAATCATTAGAAGCAAGCAGCCATCCAGTCCACTTCTAGAGCGATTCAAGGACAGACAGCGTTTGCCACACGATAGAGCTGGTGCTGGAGCTGTGCCAAATATTCCCTGGTTTTGATTTTTCAAAAATTGAAATATCAGGAGGGTGAACTTTTTAAATCCCCCCCAACCCAAGCTATGCAATTAAAAGTAAACCCCCCCCCCAAAACCCCTCCTTGGCAGCCATGTTGCCACCTACCTTGGTGGTACCATCTTTCGCCCTGTTACATTTTTCTTCTTCTTCAATTAGTTATAGGGATGGCTGCACCAAATCGGAGATCTCACAGTGGGTGAGATGTCATGTCAGCACTATGTAACGAATCAGATTTATTTACACAATGATATTAGTGAGGGCAAAGAAAGCCTTTGTAAACAAATAAGTGAATGTTTGTGCAAGGAGGTACCAAAAGTTGAAGGGGGGGCATTACATTGGCACATACAAAAATATTTGCGAATAACAGAATCTGTTTACCTGGCTTGGGACCCTGTATTGGGGAGGAAGGTTGGCTTTATGAATATTTTACTAAATATAAATGAACAGCTTTTGCCTCTGTTCTAGCTGCAGTCTGCTAAAAAATATGGGGGGGGGGGGATGTAATGTGTACACAAGCCCTGAAGTATGTATATTTTAGCTATTTTTTCCCCACAAGAACATATGAGATAAAAGGTCTCTTTGGTTAGTATGATTCCAATTTGGAACCAGTTCTTTATGCTGTTATTGGAGAACAAATCAGTGTTTTGTTTTGTCATACTGTGCTGTCTTTTTAAAACTGTTTTAAAATTGTGTTGTGTCCAATGTTCCCTTTAAGCTGTGGAGTCTTGTGAGCAAAAATTCTACTTTGTGAGCTACTGGCATGAAAGTTGTGAGCAAGCCATTTGGCTACTGCATACATTAGTCTGCTCTGGAGCCATCCTTCCTGAGCTAAGACAAAAATGTCTGAGCTGAAGGCTAAAAAACTGTGAGCTAGCTCACAGTAACTCAGCTTAGAGGGAACACTGGTTGTGTCCTCCCCCCTCCCGCTTTGTGTGGTGTTAAAGGCTGGTACTTGGCTTCATTAGCTGTAGAGGAGTATTTTTTTTCCCTGCAGAGGTTTTTGGTGGGTTGTCATCCATGTTTTAGCTTTACGTATTGGCTGCAATCCTGCATCTAACTTACATATAGGTGTAGTTGATAGCAGGACTGGAGAAGTCCTAGGAGCATGGTTGCCAAGGTGTCTGAAAGATTGATGCTGGTACCTAACAGTTGTGTCACTTTTATGTTATTGTTCATGGCTTCAGCCTAAATAAAATTGATACTCTTTCTAAAAAGAATTGATTCCAGTCCTTAGAAGTTATTTTTCAGCCTTGTTGCTATGGCATTGCATATGCAGAACAATGCACCGCACACTTGGATCACCAGTGTTGGGGCAGATAATTCTCCACTGCTGCTACCCTTCAGGTACCCATGGGAAAGGGGGCACAGCACACAGGGTGAGAATCCACCCCCCTTCCTGTGTGTTGCCTCTCTCTGTTGCACACATTGACACACCAGCACCTTGGTATTGCTCATACAGGGCATTGCCTCCTATTCACTACACTATAACATCATTGTGGCATGGCCTATAGGCTTTTGGATGCAGGACAGGATTGCTGCCATTGTGTGCATTTTTCATCTCTATGCATACCTGTTGTGATGAATCTGTAGCATGAAAACAATTAATTGGTTGAAGTGGAACAGAAGAGATAGGGGTTTTTTTTTTATAACAACACCATGAGTTCTGTAGCCATTGCGGTGAGAGACACATGCTTAGAAAGGGTATCTCTGTATATTAGATATTTGATTATATTAAGCAGTATTTGAACAGTATGTGGTTTGGGGATTAAGATTAGATATGGTAGTTTTTATATTGTGATAAATCACTGGTTAAGGAACAAGGGGGATATAAGGAAGAAAGAGATATTGATAATCCTCTGATAGCTCTTGACACACAGCTGGTTCTTGTTTCCATCTGGTACCACCAGCAGTGTTTTGATCCCCAAGTTTTTGTTAGCTGCAGCTTGCAAATTTCAAGGATTAGAAGGCTTCCATTCTGTCTGTTGTTCTGTCACTGTTTTAAAATCTTGTTTCTAAATTGTTTAATTTATATTTGTTATTGTCACAACTTGTGTGACCCAGTAACCCGCCCTGAGCCCGCTTGCAGGGAGGGTGAGATATAAATTGAATCAAATAAATAAATTGGGGAAAATGTGATGCAACAGGAGACAGGATGCTGGCCTAGATGGACCATTGGTCTGATCCAGCAGGCCTCTTCTTGTGTTCTTGACCTCACGTCCCATGTTAACTTTTTCATTTGTCGCTTGCTTGCTTGCTTGCCTGGAGTCTGGAAAATGGTTCAGTTTTTGTGTATCCCGCCCCCACAAATAAAGGAATCATTCCTTTATTCCATTTTGTCTGAAGGCTTTGCATTCTAAAGTTACAACAAGCAGCCAGTGGCCCTTCCTTGGTGATGAGGAAAGGAGGAGGAGGAGGCAAAAGGCAACAAGATATAAGATTATAATAAATGCAGTTAACGTAAGCTTCAGTTAATTTGATTGAATGATCAGGGCAAGAGATTAGGGTGCAAATACATGCTACAGTCAGTTTTATTTTGTGTTGTTTGTTTTAGGCTGCCTCCATGTGGAGGTTTTCCTTCATTTTGGATTTCAAATTAGAGTGTCATTTTGGAGCATTTCCGTAATCTCGTGCTGTAAACATCCTTTCCACACCTTCAGTATACTCTTTCGCGGGACTGCTGTTGCTATGGTCTTTTTGGGAAGGTGCACATTTTCAAAGGTCCTGCTTGCATGGGCGCCATTTTCCTTCTGTTAGCCCCTGGTGCCTGCCATTTTTCTCACTTGCCACCGGAGGGCTTTTGAAGCTTTCTCTTATAGCAATTACCAATTGGTGGTGGGGGGGGGGAACTCCATGGCAGGAGGGAGGGGAATTCAAGAACTTTGGCAGATGATGGAGGACAGTAGACAGAACACTCCCATGTGGGAAGCTCGGATGCCGTCGTGCCTGCCTCCACATTTGCAGCAGTGCACTGATGAATGCAAACCGGAGAATCCTCACCATGTGGACGCAGCCTTAATCTGAAATATTCTTTGTGAGTGAACCATGGTAATACCTGATAGTCAAAACGCTGGGAATGCTGGTGAACGGTGTGGTGTTCAGTTACCTCTTTGATGGTAGGTGTATGTGTTTAAGCTAAATTCGAGTCCAGTAGTACTTTAGAGACCAGCAACATTTTCGGGGTATGAACTTTTGAGAGTCAAAGCTTTCTTCGTCAAGTACAAGTTAGAACGGAGATCCTTGAGTCCTTATTTCCCGGTGTTGATTTTGCATCCCGAGTCCCTTCTTTGCTACCCCCTCTCCCACCTCCTACTGGGGTATAAGGACTCATGGATCTCCATTCTGACTTGTATCTGACGAAGGGAGCTTGGACTCTCAAAATCTCATACCCCGAAAGCTTGCTGGTCTCGAAGGTGCTGCTGAACTCGAGTGTAGCTGTTCCGCTGCACACCAACATGGCTACCCTCTGAAACTACATTTAACCTGTGTCTTAATAGGATGGAGTCAGCTTGCCGCGATGCACTGTGTTATGCTTCCTGACTTGCTGGGCCTGGATAAATTCAGACCGCCTCTCCTTGAAATGTTGGCTCGTAGATGGCAAGATCGATGCTTGGAGGTACTGTTTTATTGAAGGTGGAGGGAGGGAGAAATGAATCTGTTGGCCAATAACATGGGGGATATTTTTATATTGAATATATTGTTCCGGGGGGGGGGGGGATTGTAATATAACTCTGGCTTAAAGGTTGGATTTATATATAGGTATATGCAGTTCAATTTGCGGGTCAGTTTGGCAAAAAAAATGGAGAGTTAACATCCTGGCGTGACATCCGTATATTGTAGTTTAATGGGAAGCCAGGCTTCAGAGAGCAGGATTTTTAATGCAAAGGGCACGGTGCACCTCTCTGGCCACTGGATGTCACCATTGTTCCACCAGAACGTGGAGGGAAGCGCTTTGGAATATAAAAAAGCCTCCTTTCCCATAAAGCCGCAGAGCACTTCAACCAATTTGGATTAAGTTGTTCGTAGTGTGTTTACTTTTTATGCTTCAGCAGTTCGATAACTGCTGCAAATTTATTTTTAATCCTTTAAAGTATTCTGCTTAAAGAAACACACGCATGCGTAGAGAGCCATGCCCTTTATGTCACTGCCCGGGAACTTTTATTTCTTCACGGTATAACCATTTCTCGAAATGAGATTTCGATATGCACCTATGCGTGTGTGTATGTGTGCCATTTTTTTTTTAAAGAATGAGAATTACCTGGCTGCCTTCAGTGACATTTTAATTTCAATATTCGCGTCAATTGGTGGATGATGGTAGAGGAAAAATTCAAAGGTGACATCCGTGTTCGCGATGATTACTGTGTTCAAATGTTCAAGAGCCATCTTTAGTAAGGAAAACGGCCTTGGCTAGGAGGCTTCTCGGGCCGGTTTCTAGGGGGAGGCTGCAGAGTTGTTGACCGTAGCTCCCCTGGTTGGCAAATGAGGTTGGCACCTACTGTTTTTGATAAATGACTATCTGGCCTTGACATCGCCTCTATGCTGCTGTGGCAGAAAAATATGTTGATTGTGCAGCTTTAAAAAGAAATGTATGAGGAGCAGACCTGTGACATTTACAGTACAATTTTGAACCGGCTCCCCAGCTTAATTGAAAATCTGCTGCTGGTTTTGTGCGGTATCCGTGGCGTTCTGTGACGCATAACAGTAGAGGAACTCTCTGTGTTTGTATCCTGCCTCATTCCAAGAGCTTAGGAGGGTAGGCGTCCTGCCAGTTTGGAGTCAGGAAGCAATTTTTCTCCAGGCCAATTCGGTCAGGGATCCTGGAGGGTTTTTTTTGCCATCTTCTGGGCGTGGAGCAGGGGTCGCTGGGGGTGGGGTTGGAGGTTGTTGTGAATTTCCTGCATTTTGCAGGGGGTTGGACTAGATGACTCTGATGGTCCCTTCCAACTCTATGATTCTAGGTAGGTTTCTTGTTGCTGGGGGAACTCACAGCAACTTCAGTTTATTTCCTCATGCAAATCAAGCTGATGGACAGTGGTTAGGGAGAAGAAAGGCTAGAAAACATAGATGCTACATGCATCTTTGGAGGCCCTCAAACTGCTTGCTATCCTGATGGGGGTTTTCTGGGGAAAAAGTTGAATTGGAAAAAATTCTGTCAAAATTTTCCAGTGTCCTGATTACAGAATGGTCTGACCTGTATATTCTTAAAAGCAGCCCATGTTGATCTTCTGACAGCAAAGACTTGAACAGGAAGTTTGACTGGGGGTGGGGAACTAAGTGTGGCTTAAATGTTATGTTCAAACAACCTGAAAGATGTTTGTGGAAATTATTTTCATAGGAAGAAATGTAAAGACAATATTGCATGTGCGAGGAACATCTTGGACCACTGAGAACTGTTGATACACTAACTCTAGTATGTCCAAAGAAATAGTTAGTGCCACATCAGATTGGTGATTATAGTACCACTTCTACCATGTGAGAGGAAACATATAAATAAGAGTGTTCGTTTTGCTTCTGATTTGGCTTACACAGTCTGCTAGGTGCCTTTATAACTTGGTTTTCTTAAAATTCAGATCATTATATGCATTTGTGATTTTAACATCCCTTCCTAATTTACAAATTAATGAAACACACACACTTACACAAACACACACACAAACATCTATCAATAGTTCCTAGGGATAATTACCTGGAGGGGGATACTAATAGCAACTTTAAAACTGCCAGCTTGATTAATATTATATTGGCAATGGCATCTTCATTGGGATTAATTATGTGAAACAACAGATTTTTAGAAATGGGAAATTTTCTATTTCAAACATTTGTCCATTTTTTAAAAAAACAACCCTTGTTCTAAGTGCTTTATTTTCCCTGTGGAAAGCTTTCTATGGTTGGTTGTTTTTTTTTTAATGTTTCATGAAATGAACCCCAATGAATGGATATCTGATCTTCATGTTGAGCAAATACTGTTACGCTTAGGAAGTTAGTGGCTCCATACAGGGTTGGAGTGGCTGGGAGCTCTAGCAATCCTTTGTACTATGGCCAGGGTCCCCTTCCTACGTCACCGTTGTGTTTTGGGAGCTCTTTCCTGGCAGCGGTTTCTACTTTTGCTCTGGTGAACTTTGGGAGCTCGAAATGATGTCATGCCATCTTTGAGGCTGAATGACATTTACATGGGAAGGCATCACGTCATTGCCTTTGTCCGTATGATACCTCCGTCAACACATTACCATAGAAGCATGGAAAGAAGCCATCAGATGATGGCTCTCTTTACTGATGGGTCAGTCGTAGAGCATCTGCTTTGCATGCGGAAGGCCCCAGGTTTAATTCTGCGCCATCTCCAGTTAAAAGGACTAGGCGGTGATGTTAAAGGATCTCTACCTGAGACCCTAAAGAGCTGCTGCTGTTATGCTGCCATCAAATAATGGCTCTCTTTGCTGCTGGGTCAGTCGCAGAGCATCTGTTTTGCACGCTTTACATGCAGAAGGTCCCAGGTTCTATCCCCAACATCTCCAGTTAAAAGAACCAGGCAGCAGGTGATGTGAAAGACCTCTGCCCAAGACCCGGGGGAGTCACTGCCAGTCTGAGTAGACAATACTGATCTTGATGGACCAGTGGTCTGATTCAGTATACAGCAGCTTCATG
Source organism: Gekko japonicus (assembly GCF_001447785.1). NCBI lineage: Eukaryota > Metazoa > Chordata > Lepidosauria > Squamata > Gekkonidae > Gekko > Gekko japonicus. The sequence continues at coordinate 281,412 of NW_015162010.1, read as the reverse complement.
TGTGTTCATGAGCAGGTAATACTGACCTCAGTGGATCAAGGGTCTGATTCTGTGTAAACCAGCTTAACGTACGTTCATGTGAGTCACTGTGAGTGGCCAAAATTGCAGTTGGTTTTATATTGCTTCCTTAATTTTTCTCCCCTTGAAGTTATTTTGTAAAGCTGTGAACTGGAAATGTTCTTTTAAAAACTCATCCTGGCACAGATCACGGGGATTTAAAGACACACACGAAGACTCTTTGAAATGCATATTTTTTTGCTTGGATTTGCAGGTGAGAGAAGCTGCCCAGGCCTTGCTGTTAGCAGAACTGAGAAGAATCGAACAGGCAGGCAGGAAGGAAACCATTGATCTATGGGCTCCTTACTTACCTCAGTACATGGACAGCGTGATATCACGTAAGTGTTTTCTGATGCCGAACCTAAACGTGCTAAAAAAAAAAGTCCTTGTTAAAATAATTAGGGATATCAGTATGGATCAAAGAAGAAACTTGGGTTTTATTCTGCGTGAGTGAAAAAGGGGGAGGCCTGTAGCCATGTTTGAAACTATACTAATTGTCAAACGATGACTGGCGAATGTTACCAGCCCGCGTCATGGTCCTGGCATCGCACACCTGTTGCTATAACTTTGTGCCTTCCCAGCAGCATGTGTAGAGGCTGTAACACTAGCAGCAGAAGCTTGTCTGTGACGCGATGTAGGCCCGGAGCTAATGCGGGGCCCATGGGGCCTCTCCCCCTAGTGTTTTTTCCAGGGGCCCTCCCTCCCGAGCTGTCCCCAAATTGAATTAATGCAAGTAACTTTGACTTAATTAGCTGCGCCCCCCCCCAAGGCCCCCTCCCCAGAAAATCCCTAGCTATGGGGCAGGACGTGGCATTGTTGCACAAAGCTGTTGCATGACACAATAATGAACAAAGAAGCACGGGGTAGGACTGATGTTGCCAATCCCCAGGTGGGGCCCAGAGATTTTCTCAAATTACAACTGGTCTCCAGAATACAAACATCGTGTTCAGTTCAACCACCCCTTCTCATTTTTCAGTTTACTGATGGCGGAAATAGCACCAAATACTGTGTCGTGAAGCCTAGCAGTATCTAAAAGGGATCTTTGTAAAACAGCATTGGTATTGCAAAATACAATGTAAAATTTCCTTTAGAAAATCTTACAGAGCTTTCTAAAAGCTGTGGCCAATACAGAAAAGGCCCTGCTCTGAGCTCCAGGATTCTCCTGTAGATGTTAACGCATTTTTTCATGTTTGCAGTATAGTTACTGGTCTTGATCCAGTGAAGGCTAGTGTGTACAGAAAACTCTTCCCCCCCCCCCCTTGCTGCATTTACATGAGACTACAGCTGGGGTTCCAAGGGCCGCGGTGGCTCAGAGGTTAAGACGCTGAACTGCAGACCAGAAGGTCGGTAGTTCAGCAGTTCGAGACCCAAGTGCCGCGAGAGGGAGCGAGCGCCCGTCTCTGGTCCCAGTTCCTGCCAACCTAGCAGTTCAAGAGCAAGAAATTGCAAGTCGATAAATAGGTACCGCTTCAGTGGGCAGGTAACAGTATTCCGTGTGCCTCGGCGTCTAGTCATGCCTGGCCACATGACCACGGAAATGTCTTTGGACAGCGCTGGCTCTTTGGCTTGGAAACGGAGATGAGCACCGCCCCCTAAAGTCAGATTCGACTGGCTTTCGAGCAAGGGAAACCTTTACCTTTACAGTTGGGATTATCCATTGCAATTTACCTGCCTTTTGTGGACAGTTATTATTTGGTCCTTTAGATATGCTCATGCGAGTCCCTATCTCAAATTTCCAATTGTCCTCAAGGGTGGATCCAAGTATATTTGTGACAATCAAATACATATGAGTGCCATTTATACTTGAGTCGATATCTTGAATTAAGTTTAGTTGTATGTCATCCTGCTCTCTACCTTTTGGATTCTTTTCTTGAACCCCTGAACATAGCTGTCAAATGTGACCAAAATATGAATGATGTATGGCTGTGGAATCATTTGAAACAAGCTTTGTAACTTAGTTTGTTTTGCTTTTATTGGTAGATTACAATTTGTTTATTTCTAAGAGACATTTTTATGACATGAGGAACGCTTTACCCAGAGGAATTTAATTTCCTTTCATCAAGAGTGCTTTGTATCTTAAATGCCAATTGATTTTTTTTGAAAGATATATAATGATCCTGTTAAATCTTGAAGAGGATGTATAATGTAGCTTTACGTGACGTTGTGGTGTGTTGTTCCCAAGAACAAGTTTGAATAAATACAGCATTAAAATTTTGGCTTTAAGTTTAACATTCTTTTTGTTTGAATAATTAAATTTTAAGAATTGTATTAGATATGACATTATGTTGATAAGAGAACCAGCAATAATTTCTTATATACAAAAAAGTATGAACTCATAATTGGGGAAATAAGAGCAAGTTTTGGTGTAGTGGTTAAGTGCGTGGACTCTAATCTGGGAGAACTGGGTTTGATTCCCCACTCCCCCACTTGCAACTGCTGGTGTGACCTTGGGCAAGCCATAGATGTGTCAGAGCTGTTCTTGAAAGATCAGTCCTCAAAAGAGCTGTCTCAGCCCCACGTACCTCCCAGGGTGTCTATTGTGGGGAGGGGAAGGGAAAGGAGTTTGTAAGCTGCTCTGAGACTCTCAGTGAAGGGTGGGGTATAAATCCAATCTCCTCCTCCTCCTCTTCATCTGAATTCATTTTTTATTCATTTTATGTACTTTGTTTATACCCCACCTTTCTCCTCACTGGGGATCTGGGAGTCTGAGTCTGTGTGACTGGCCCAGGGTCACCCAGCAAGCTTCCATGGCAAGAGTGGGAACTTGAATCCAGGTCTCTCAGATCCTAGTCTGTCTAGCCCCTACACCGCACGAACTCTCAGTTGTTGTCGTTATTTTAAAAAAATGACTTGTTTATCAATGTAGTATTTTTCATAGGGTAAAATGTGCAACTTTGCTGCATAGTGATACTTTTCATAAAGATAGATCAGAATGGGTAGCTGTGTTAGTCTGTCTGTAGCAGTAGAAGAGAGCAAGAGTCCAGTAGCACCTTAAAGGCTAACAGAATTTGTGACGGGATATGAGCTTTTGTGAATCACTGCTCTCTCCTTCAGCTCATCCCCTGCCACAAATTTTGTTAGTCTGTAAGGTGCTACTGGACTCTTGCCAGTTTGGTGTAGTGGTTAAGAGTGGCAGGCTCTAATCTGGAGAACCGGGTTTGATTCCCCACTCCTCCAAATGCAGCCAGCTGGATGACCTTGGGTCAGTCACAGTTCTCTCAGAGCTGTTCTCTCAAGAGCAGTTCTCTTAGAGCTCTCTCAGCCCCACCTACCTCACAGGGTATCTATTGTGGGGAGGAGAAGGGAAAGGAGATTGTAAGCCGCTCTGAGACTCCAAGTGAAGGGCAGGGTGTAACTCCAACTCTTAATCTTTTCATGAAACCATTTTTCTTAGTGACAGACAGATGAATTTGCACCGGCTCGATGAGGATGATCTTGAATACAAGATGATATGAACGACTGCTCCAAAAACATTTCAGAACTTCTTAAACCTTTGTGCTTGCACTGTGCTAGACACTGTTGGAGCTTCTAGTGCCGTCATTAGGAGCACAACGCTCCCCACCCATTTCCATGTCCCCAAATTCATCTGGCCATGGCATTTCTTTTTTTTAACATTTTATTTTCAGGTTTTGTTTCTTTACACTATCATATACTTCAAGAGATTAATACAACTATAAACTGTAACAAGTCTAACATCAACAAAACTACTGTAGCAGCCAACCTCAGCAGTTGAACTGGGTTCAGAAGTATAACAGGTTCTGATAGTATCTATTGTTAGGTAAGAAGTCATCTTGAGCTAAATAATTCACTACAGGATACCATATAGCTTAGAAGGTACGTAGAATCATAGAATCATAGAATGTTCGAGTTTCCCAGGCTAAACATGCCCAACTCTTTCAGCCTTTACTCATAAGACTTGGATTCTAACTCTCTCACCATCCTGGTTGCCCTCTTCTGGACATGCTCGAGCTTGTCAACATCCTTCCTAAAATATGGTGCCCAAACTGGATATTAAGAGCAGCATTTTGTGAAGTAATTTTCCCTAACAGGAAGTGCTCCCAAAGTTTGTTTTCCCACATATTTAGGGATGGTGCCGTTGTCTCTTTCCATTTTTGAGCTACGGTGATTCTTGGCCATGGCATTTCTTAGGTTCCAAACACTGCTGTATACATGCCCACAGCTCTTCCTCCAGTTATACCAGGTGTGACAGATGATGTGTGTTCAAAATTAAACATTTCCTCTAAATTATGCCAATAAGAGTAGCACAGACAAAGCATCCCACGGGCAGAATCTAGAGACATTTGCAGTAAGAAACATTCAATTTAGACACTATGAGACATGGTTAAGTAAGTTTAGCTACGGTTTCATTTTTACCTTCAAAACTCTCCATTGCCTGGGTTTGAAGAATTATCACTACATGCTGTTCTTAGTCCTTATCTGTCAGCACCTGCTATATCCCCCCAATGACCTTTGTTCCTCCAGCTCTACCACCCTCAGCCATCTGAAGATCTTTTGTTCCTTCAAACAACTTTCTCTGTAGCTGCCTTTATGCCTCTTAGAATGCCTGTGTGATGTCTCTTGCTTTTTTCCCTAGGAGATAGATCAAGATGGGTAGCCGTGTTAGTCTCTGTGTAGCAGTAGAAAAGAGCAAGTAGCACCTTGAAGACTAACAAAATATGTGGCAACAAAATATGTGAAATAAGATTTTAACAAAATATGTGAAATAAATTCTCTGCTGAATTGCAATTGATAATGAAGCTCAAGACAATGCATCCACCTGGACTGAATCAAGACCTAGGTTTCCTGTCTCATTACCAATGCTGATTTCTTCAAGCCTATTAAAGGTAAAGGTTCCCTTGCTCGAAACCCAGTTGAATCCGACTCTAGGGTTGCGGTGCTCATCTCCGTTTCAAAGCCGAAGAGCCAATGCTGTCCGAAGACATTTCCGTGGTCATGTGGCCGGCATGACTCAACACCAAGGCGCACGGAATGCTGTTACTTTCCAACTGAAGTGGTACCTATTTATCTACTTGCAATTTCTTGCTTTCGAACTGCTAGGTTGGCAGGAGCTGGAACTAGAGACGGGAGCTCACTCCGTCATGCGGCACACTCGGGTCTTGAACTGCTGAACTACCGACCTTCCACAGCCTGCTGTTCAGCGTGTTAACCACTTGAGCCACCGCAGCTCTATTACCCCTCTGCATATCTCACCTAATCCAGTCATGCCTGCTATTGTTATTCACCTGCTATTGTTATTTTCATGCTAATGTCGTTCAGCATCGAAATCTCTTTCCAATAAATAGGACTGATGGACTCCAATTCTATATGTATCTGAAGAAGTGAACCATGACTCATGAAAGCTCATCCCCTGCCACATATGTTGTTAGTGTTTAAGATGCTACCTGACTCTTGCTCTTTTCTACTGCTTTTCCCCCCCATTCCTCCTCAAAACCCACCTTTCCCATACTTTTTTGGGAAAATCCTCCTTTCCCCGTGTAAACCTGAGCACCTCTAACTGGAATAAGTGCACGTTGTTTCTTTTTAATGACCTGCAGCTGCCTTCTACTGAATCAGCATTGGTCCATCAAGGTCAGAATTGCCTGTTCAGTTGGCCGTCAGTTGGTTTCAGTCAGAAGTCTTCAACATCACCCCCTACTTGAGCCTTTTAACGGGATCTGCTGGGGATTGAACCTGGGACCTTCTGTATGCAAGGGTCCGATTCAGTAGAAGGCAGCTCTGTGCATTCATGTGACGCTCTTGTCTGTCTGGGGCCACAGGCTCTTTGTCACCTTTAGGCAAACTTGGACTCTAAAGGTACCTGCGGATGTTCTACCACAGGTCTCAGTCAACTGACTAGGTGTTCTAGCTCCCTCCCTTCCATACGTAATGTGAGATCCCAAGTATTGTCACTGATGCAGTGGAGCTTCCTGTCTCCCGCTGTATCCACTAAGCTCCTTAAAATGCTTCTCTGGGGCTACGGGACACCCTTAGAAGAGTGCACAAGGCAATGGGGGACTCTGTTGAAATAGCTTCCTCTTCCACTACTGGAAGTACATTATGTCAACAGAAGATTGCCCTTTTGTTTAAATTTGGAAACTCTTTGAACTATTGCAAAGAGAATGGCTGTAGATCTGAACATGATGAATTCACACATGAATATTGATCACTGCATGTAATTAATTAATTATCATACAGCATTGTGCGTACAATAGCCAGGAGATCCTGAGATTGTCCAGCAGCCCCAAGTTCTAGCTCTTAGCGTTATGCCAGCAGCAAGCGAGACTTGTTTTTAGTGGCTGAGAGAGCTCTGAAAGAACTGTGACTGGCCCCAGGTCACCCAGCTGGAGCCAGTTTGATGTAGTAGTTAAGAGCACAGACTCTAATCTGGGAGTACTGGGTTTGATTCCCCACTCTTCCACATGCTGCTGCTGGTGTGCGACCTTGGGTCAGTTACAAGTTTTTTCAGAGCTGTTCTCTCACGAGCAGTTCTCCAAAGAGCTCTCTCAGCCCCACCTACCTCACAAGGTATCTGTTGTGGGGAGGGGAAGGGAAAGGTGATTGTAAGCCACTCTGAGACTCCTTCAGGTAGTGAAGGGCGGGGTATAAATCCAATCTCCTCCTCCTCCTCTTCTTCTGCTTCTTCTTTTGCTGTGGCTTCTGCTTCTTTTGCTTCTGGAGTAGGGACTCGAATCCAGTTCTCCAGATTAGAGAACTGCACGTGAGTGGTGTGAATCTGCTTGTTCTGATCGGGCACCAGAGACAGAGCTTGTGGAGCTACCAAACATTCCCTCCGGCACAGCCCTTGTCAATGGAGGCTGCATGTCCAGCTGTGAGTGCTAGCATGGAACAATCCCATGGTGTATGCGTGAATCCCCCTTTCATGGTAAGGAATCCCCTTACATGCTGCCAACAGTTTTGGGAGATAAGCTTTCAAGAGCTAAAGCTCCCTTCATTAGATAGATTCTCAGAAGTTTATACCCCCCCAAATCTTGTTCAGTCTGTAAGGTACTACCGGACTCCCCACCTGGAGGCTGGCAACCCTACAATGGACGCTGCATGTCCAGCTGTGAGTGGTAGCACGGAACAATCCTGTGGTGTATGCGTGAATCCCCCTTTCATGGTAAGGAATCCCCTTACATGCTTCCAATTTTAAAGGCTGGATTCGAGTCCCGTAGTGCCTTAGAAATCAACCCTGACTGTTCCCTGGAAGGCCAGATAATGAAGTGAGTTCTTGGTTAGCAAGTACTGATGTACAGTGGACAGTGCTCCAAAACTATTTTTAACACCTCAGGTTGTCAGGTTGTCTTAAGTACATGGTAACTGATAACATTCAGTGCATAGGACTAAAATCACAGCCTTAACAAAAATCAGTGTGTTTGAGCCAAAGCATCACAAGGAGAAGAAAGATAGTTACTGCGTAAAACTTTCGTGTTGACCAAAGCCAGTACAATGGCATTATATAAAAAGCTGGGCAGTTTTAAGCTTGCGCCTGTACAGCAGCAGCATCCCTGGAAAAAATCAGTTTCCCCATTAGAAACCTATAAAAATCAAATCCTAGGAACATGAAGAAGAAACCTGCTGGATCAGACTAGTGGTCCACCTAGTCCAGCACCCTGTCTTACCCAGTGGCCAGGGCATTTACAGCCAGGGCTTTTAGAGAATTAGCCTGTATATATAAAGTGTGGGAAAGTACGAGTAAGAGGTTACTACTAGACCACAGAATCTCTAAAACAAGTGCAATGTGTCTTGTTACAGTGGAGGGCCAACAACAGGGCAGAGAGGGTGAGGCCTTCCCGTAATGTTGCCTCCTTCCACAAAATCAAAATAGCAGAGTGTCTTTGGATGAAGATTCCCTTTTCCTGCACAACACTTTAGGGCATGCTTTCACATGGACGTTTCCATGAATAGTCCTTTGCATCAGAAAGGGCCTTCTTTATATTCAGCTCTGTATCTTTTGCTGGCTTCAGCCTGCTTAGATTGGGCAGACTGCCGCCAACAATTGTTACAAAAGGAATATAAAATGCAGCTGTATTCTTCTGTGCCTGCCTTTCTCTGCAATTTTTCACATGCCAAATACCTTAAGTCATGTTACACTTGTTTTAGTGATTCTGTGGTCTGGTAGTAACCTCTTACTCGTATTTCCCCACACTTTATGTGTACAGGCTAATTCTCTAAAAGCCCTGGCTGTAGGCACTGATTGCTTCCTAAATTAGTTCAACACTCGCAGCTTTGAAAATCATTTGTTGGGCGTGAATATATAGAATAAGCTGTGCGGTTTAATCAGTGTAATGCACTGATGTAGCTACATGCTGCTTTAGAAGCATTACACTTTCGTATAGTGTAATCACTGTTTCTTCCACAGTTTAATAACACTTTGTCATTTTTAGTCCCTCTACAAATCCATATGCACGGAGCCTCTAGAACAGGGGTGGCGAAACTTGCTTTACATAAGAGCCACATAGAATAAATGTCAGATGTTTGAGAGCCACAAGACATGAACAAATAACATTTTTATTGAAAACTATGCACTTTTGCTTTTTAAAAAACTTTAAAGGACTTCCAAGCCCTCCCACCCCCCCACGCTGGGGGGCTGGCTGGCTTGGCTGGGAGAAGGGATTTAAAGAGACAGATGCCTTCTCCAAGCCAGCCAGCCGGCTGGGTGTGTGTGTGTCTTTTAGAATGCATTTAAAGTTAAAGTTGCTCTCATTCTCTGCTTTCCCCCATCTCAAGCCTACCCTGGGGAAGTGAAGACCGATTGGGGAGGCAGGCCTCCCTTTCGCTTTCCCAGCTGCCTTGCCAGGAGCCGCACAATATTTGTGAAAGAGCCACATGCGGCTCCTGAGCCGCAGTTTGGCCACCTCTGCTCTTGAAAATCATGCAGTAGCTTATGGGTTCTCTTCTGCCAAGTCAACAATTAGTGTAAATGTATAACACACACACACCCAGTGATAGAGCTGTGAAACCTAGTCCCAGTTTTGCCCTGTGTGATGATTTAGAAGTCTAACTTTGTAAGGATTTAGGGAGGCCACGTGGCCGGAAATGTGAAATAATGTGAAATTCTAATGTTAATTCTTGTCATTCACTGTTTTCAGGGCTTGCAAATGATATCTAGTGTTTAAGCCTAATGTTGCTTTCTTCTGGGCAGGTTGCTTAAAGGGTTGGGGTGGTGGTGGGGAGAGTGAACTTCCTTTTGGATTCTGCTGGGAAAAAAAAATAGGTCAACGTCTTCACTTTGTCAGATGTGATTCCTGTAGTGCCTTAGAGATCGACAAGATTTCCAAGATAAGGTGGTTTTTTTCCTTAATATTTATTTATAATTGTCAAACCCTTATCAATACATTGCTTTAGTGACATTAGATTTTTTTCGAGTCTATTTATCTGCCTTATTTTCTAACCAGTTATAAACTCTGGACCATCATTCTAAATTAGCAGAAATGGACAGATTGAATGTTGTTTTACTGGGAAAAGATGAAGAACTTTATTCAAGATATAAGCTTCTGAGAGCCAAAGCTCCTTTAGTTAGATGTGTTAGATCTGAGCTTTGACTCCCCAAAGCTTATGCACACTTCTTGCTGGTCTCTAAGAACCAAACACACAGGGAACACGGCAAAGTTAGACAAACATAAACACTGTGTTAGAACAAAACACACTCTACTAATGTGCACTTGTGTCTTCATATATTGATTTACATACAATAGAGACCCTAGTATATCTTACACACATTCATTATAGTACAGAAACCTAAAGTACATCTACTAATAGAAAAGTCCACAGCTACAGAGACCTGTTCCAATGCTGTAGACTACCTTGCTCCTGATAAGAGCCTGATGGAGGTTGCAACAGTCGTAAATGATGAGAGATGCAGCAGGCTGTTGTATTCTCCACAAAAAGCGATTCAGCAGGCATCAAAGCAAGCGACACGCCTCCTAGGCAAAAATTGCGTGTTTTGACAGATTCTTCTTCAGGCAGACATATTTTTCCTGGAACCAAAGCTCACAATTTTACAATGCATAAGTCAACAATTCTATAGAAGGCTTCTCCAGTTCCCTAAGAACCTACTGGACTTGAGGAGGAGGAGGAAGAGGAGGATTTATACCCCGCCCTTCACTCGGAGTCTCAGACTGGCTTACAAACTCCTTTCCCTTCCCCTCCCCACAACAGACACCCTGTGAGGTAGGTGGGGCTGGGAGAGCTCTGACAGAAAGTGCTCTTTTTCAAAAACAGCTCTGACAGAACTGTGGCTTGCCCAAGGTCATCCAGCCAGGTCCAAGTGGAGGAGTGGGGAATCAAACCCGGTTCTCCCAGATTAGAGTCCGTGCATTTAACCACTACACCAAACTGGCTCTCTATAAAAAGTGCAATACACTGGCCAGGTATTAGGTCTCTGTCACTCTGTGACGTGAATGCATGACCTACATCCTACAGCATATCTAGTCTTCTCCTCTGTTCATGAACTCCAGAGAGAGATTGATAGTGGTGGGGAAGCTGTCCATCAAGGAATGCTTAGCAGTTGGTACGTCTGTGACATTCCTGGGACAGTAGGTTTTAGGGCTGGACATGTAGACAGCTTATGCAGTTACACATTTGAGAAAGGGGTGTGGTTGTGATAAAGCCAAGTGAGAAATGCACCTGTTTGCATTTGAAGGAGAGGACTGCATAAGGAGACAAGATTTCAACGGCATCTGATCATATTTCTGAACTGGGAAGTCTAAATTTTTAAACAGCTTGCCTCTTTGGCTACGTGAGCAGTTATTTGTGTAAATGTGGAAGAACTCTCCACTACTGCACATGGCTCTCTGCATGTGCATAGCCCTAGTTTTGATAAGGAATATATATATATACCGTATTTTTTGCTCCATAAGACGCATCTAGTTTTTAGAGGAGGAAAACAGGAAAAAGTGCCTCTTCTGCTGCTGTTCAGTGGGGAGAGAAGCCTATGCAAACCAGAATGATTCAAGAGGGCTCTTCTACACAGGCAATAGGATTACACTGTACAAAAGACTTCACAAATTATTAGGGTACACCTAACACCTCCTGTCCACACATGCTTAAGGTAGGATAGCAGCTCAATATTTCATTAGCAGTGGTACTGAAGAATATCTGTTCCAGTGCACTAAATGAAACACATGTGACTTCCTGTGACAACACAAACAAATTTAACCCCATATATACTGAGTGTTTTTAACATGTAATACCCAACATGTTCAGAATTTGCCTCCCTTCTAATTCTGCTAGCCAGCTTTGCTTCCTTGAGTTGGCACCACGTGGCTGGATCCTGAGTTACCTGATGAGCGACTGTTCATGGCTCTTGGGGCACTCTTGCCTCCACTGTGCCTGACTTTGCCTTGCCTTTGCCGCCCACTGTTTCTCAGCCTCCAGTCTAGCCAGGAACCCAGTCCTGTGGTTGCAGTCAGCAATGCACCTGTGCAGATATATAGAACGGGTACCTGAGTTCCGTTAACTCTAGTGCACAACCTGGGCTGGTGGTGGTGATAGAAATTATATATATATTAGTTTAGCCTACTTCTCTGCAAAACTGTAAGTTTCGGCATGCTGTTGTATGTCAGGTTAGCCAAAGTATTCAGTAACTTTTTTGAAGTGATTGGTTCCATCTCTGATGCACATAAAATTGTGTATGCATGAATAAAGCAATGAAAGTGCAACAGGTACAGAGTGATCATCCAGAGTAGATGTTTGATTTTGGCAGGTCTTAATAAAGCTCATAAAGCATGATATGAAGCACAGCTACTGGTGGTTGGTACATGATAAGGTTAACAGCTTACCGTTACCACTCATATTTATGCCGTATCCATTTCGGTCTCCATCCCTGACCTTCATTTTTATATTCGCTTTTACAATCCTTTTGGTTCATACCAAGTTTTTGAGCTGGAGGTCATTGCACAATAAAACTCACCAATAAAGCCTATTATCGTTTTGTACGTGGTATTATTAGCATAGCTGGAAAGTAATGAATGATTTTATCTCTCTCTTTAGTGAAGTAATAAATTATAATTATCCTTTTTGGGCAGTGAAGTCATTGTAACGGGGAACTGTAATACGGGCATTTAAAATTGGTTAATTAAAAAAAATATTTTTACAAAACAGTTGTTGATAGATTTGCAGAAATATATTAAAAAAAGTGGGTCAGTGAGGGGAGAGACACAAGTCTTCTATTCTTGAGAGAGTAGGAAGACTCAGTAGTGGGAACCAGAGGACTATATAGAAGAACGATACCAGGCAGTAGGTGATGTATAAAACTCACCAATAAAGCCTATTATCGTTTTGTACGTGGTATTATTAGCATAGCTGGAAAGTAATGAATGATTTTATCTCTCTCTTTAGTGAAGTAATAAATTATAATTATCCTTTTTGGGCAGTGAAGTCATTGTAACGGGGAACTGTAATACGGGCATTTAAAATTGGTTAATTAAAAAAAATATTTTTACAAAACAGTTGTTGATAGATTTGCAGAAATATATTTAAAAAAATTGGATCAGTGAGGGGAGAGACACAAGTCTTCTGTTCTTGAGAGAGTAGGAAGACTCAGTAGTGGGAACCAGAGGACCGTATAGAAGAACGATACCAGGCAGTAGGTGATGTGAAATACCTTTCTCCGCCTGAGACCTTGGAGAGCTGCTGCCCGTCTGAGTAGGCAGTACTGACCTTGGTCCTTTCCGCTTTTGCCCGCCACTCCGGATTTTCTCAACGTTCGAGTTCAGGCAATTTAAGTCCGTGGCAAAACAGCATCCAAATAACCCAAGGACAACAGCAGGTTGAAATTGGGCTTACCATTGAAGGGAGGTAACGTAATGCAATGCATAATGGGGGGAAAACCTGGAATAAAAAGAAGGTTGAACTCGATTTTAGTACAGAATGTGGGGTAGGGTGGGGGACTGGATTAAAAAGGTTGAATTCGATTTTAGTGCAGAATTGCTCGGAGGCCGCTGCGGTGAATGTGGATTAAAAGGAGAGTGCAGAAAGGGCCCTTGATGGACAAACAGTCTGATTCAGTGTGTTCCTGTGAGTTCAACCAGTCTGTTTCCCTAGGGAGCTGTCCAAGGACTCAGTGCTGCAGAGCACACAAAAGATTGAACTAATGTTCTGTTGGGGTTTTGAAAATAGCTTAGCAATGCCAGAGTAAAATAATTCAGAGCCAGAGTCCATGTGTGTTTAAAATAGAAAGTTTTTACTACATTCTAGCATGGGGAAGGGTAACTGGGATGAAAATAACAATAGAGCTAAGTAGCTACATCTTCACACCACAACGATCAGCCTCCAGTCTAGCCAGGAACCCAGTCTTGTGGTTGCAGTCAGCATGCACCTGTGCAGATATATAGGAACGGGTACCTGAGTTCTGTTAACTCTAGTGCACAACTTGGGCTGGTGGTGGTGATAGAAATCAAGGCATTCGGTTAACATTGTTGATAGGAGCTTGCCCAGTTCTTCATGGCTTTCATCGAGTTCGGTGCTGCAGAGTAAATGAACTCTGAGAACTTTGGTTCCAGGATTTGAGGGGTTGTTGGGTTTTTTTTGCCCTAACTCTGAGAACTTTGGTTCCAGGATTTGATGGTGGTTGTTTTTTTGCCCCAAATTGTCATTACTGTGGTTAGAGAGGTAGGTTTCTCCCCCCCAAACCTGTTATCTTTTCCCATATGCATGAAACACTGCCAATTATTCCTATGGGAAGGGAGAAGAAGAAGAAAAGATTGAATTTATACCCCGCCCTTCACTACCCAAAGGTGTCTCAGAGCGGCTTACAATCTCCTTTCCCTTCCCCTCCTCACAACAGACACCCTGTGAGGTAGGTGGGGCTGAGAGAGCCCTTGACAGAAACTGCTCTTTTTCAAGAACAGCTCTTATCAGAACTATGGCTTGCCCAAGGTCATTCAGCCAGGTGCAAGTGGAGGAGTGGAGAATCAAACCCAGTTCTCCCAGATTAGAATTCGCACAGTTAACCACTAGACTAAACTGGCTCTCCTACACCAAACTGGCTCTCTCTCAAACTGGAGGAAGAAGCATTGGGCAAAAATTGGGAGGCCCAGACAACATTGATAGACGAAGGGGTTTAGTCAGTTTGGTGTAATGGTTAAGAGCAGTGGACTCTAACCTGGAGAAACAGGTTCGATTCCCCACTCCTCCACATGCAGCCAGCTGGGTGACCTTGGGGCAGACACAGTTCTCTCAGTTCTCTCACGAGCAGTTCTCGAAAGAGCTCTCTCACCCCCCACCTACCTCACAGGGTGTCTGTTGTGGGGAGAGAAAGGGGAGGAGATTGTAAGCCACTCTGAGACTCCAAGTGACGGGTGGGGTATAAATCCGACTCTTCTTCTGCTGCTGCTCCCAAAAGTCCTTGAGAAGTTCAAACCCTCTTTCAGCATACACTCTGCCCATCATTTTGCTGTTAGATTGTTGCATAATGCTTCTCTTAAGCACTCAAGACACTGAAATAACCCTAACAGAAGCCTTGCTTGGTGAGTCAGCATTACAATTCTTGTTTTGAAGGTGGTGGTCAAGGCTGAGGGATGACGGCTTCCCTAGGGATATGCAATGATTTTGTATCTCCCATGAGTGTTGAATCTGGGATTTTGCAGTTCACAGCCAGTTCTTTTAAATGCTATGTTATTGTGGATTTTCAGGCCAGTAGCTCACAAAGTAGAATTTTTGCTCACAGGACTCCACAGCTTAGAGGGAACATTGCGTGAGTGTTGAATCTGGGATTTTGCAGTTCACAGCCAGTTCTTTTAAGTGCTATGTTATTGTGGATTTTCAGTGTGATAAAAGCAACTAATATTACCAGTTCTTCCACTACATCACAGCACCTTACTCTGGTAAGGAGAGAGGAGAGGAACGGGCTTAAGCCTTATGGCCTGATCCCATCAATCACATTTCTGACACTTAGCAGTCAATGTTCCCTCTAAGCTGTGGAGTCTTGTGAGCCAAAATTCTACTTTGTCAAGCCCTTGCTATTGTTATGTTTTATATACATTGGATGTAATTGGGCCCCTATATATGTTTTAAAATTTGTTATTATCAATAAATACATGTACCTTTTTTATGGAAAGGTTTTAATATTGGCCCTCCTTTTCACTAACCTTTGTTTGGTTCTGGAGTTTATTGTTAGGTTCAGTTTTTGCCCCTTCTTGTTTCTGCTGATCCCATCAATCACATTTCTGACACTTAGCAGCAGATGTGGGGCACATCACCTGGGAGGCAGAGGAAGGCAGGTCAGGTCCAAGATGGCTCTTGGTGAACGAAACCCCAGGAAATTACAGGAAGTAACCAAGAAAGAGATCAGTGCTGGAAGTCAGTAGAAATGCATCGGATGTCTTTGGTCTGGAAATCCTTAAAACGTGCCACATCATGTAGTCATAACTTTGTTCAGTCCCC
This sequence comes from Gekko japonicus, assembly GCF_001447785.1. NCBI lineage: Eukaryota > Metazoa > Chordata > Lepidosauria > Squamata > Gekkonidae > Gekko > Gekko japonicus. The sequence continues at coordinate 265,968 of NW_015162010.1, read as the reverse complement.
GAGTCTTTTGCTTCAGGGAGGAAATCTAAACGCTTGTTATTAGAGCCAGTGTTCCAGTGGGGTAAAGGAGGTCAGCTCTGAGCTCCGTCCTGTCTTTTGGCTCCTCCTTTAGCTCCAGTTTTTTTCTGTCTTATTTTTATTTTTAGGGTAGTAGAGACATGTGTTTCTTTCTGGCACCATCTTCTTCCTAATCTGCTTCTTCGCTTTTGGTTGGCTTTTCCTATCTAGTTGCAAAAAGAAAGGAAATGCTCTGACTGCCCAGATATTTGAATGTGTTGCTATTAAAACGGGCTCGCAAAGTGGTATAAAACTATGTGTAATCAAATGAGGAATGGCTAGGTTGGGTGTTTTTTTTCCCCCTTCCCAAGGAGGCTTTTAAAATCCATTGAGAACTTTCGGTCATTCCCCTTGGAAGAGAATTCTGATTGTCTATAATTTTATACTTTCCTCTTAACTCCTCGAATAGCCTGCTGTGATGTCATAGCGAGAGGATTATGACTTTAGGGGAAAGGCGAACAGCAGGACCAGATGAGGACTCATAGAAATGCACACTTCATCTCTCTGCCCAGCATCCTTCGTAATAAGCAGAATATATAGGAAACACGGAGTGGGGAGGAAGTTTGGGGATGGATCTTCTATTCTTTCCTTTCCCTTTTTTTTATTGAGCTTTTAAAAAAGCGGGGGGTGGGGAACGAGTGCTGCTTTAATTTGTAATCCAGAATCATGTCGGTTTGGGGGATAGCCACGCTGGTCCGCAGCAGAACCAGCCAGATTTGAGTAGCGCCTTATAAACCAACAAGATTTTCAGGGTAGAAGCTTTTGAGAGTCAACGCTCCCTTCATCAGATGCAGAATTGTGTCGTGTTTGTCATCTGTCCCGAAGTCTCTTCTGAGACGAGTTCAAAAAGTGTAGTTTTTGGCCCCCCAAGTCGCCTCTCCAGTCACTTAAACTGGTTAGCTGTTCTGTGTGTGGAGTTTGGGTATGTTTCCTCTTAGGTTTCTTGCTCCTGAGAGCATCCAGGCCCTTCAGGGTTTTCCCCGACTCCTGTATGCTGATGTGCTCCCGAATCTTACCCGGCATCACTTTGGAAGTGTAGAGGTTTCGTCATTCGATGAATGCCCCCAAACACTATGCATTTTACTTCTGGGAAAGTTCACTTTTGTTCTGGCATCTGTAGGAGGGAATGTACTTGAGCGTATGTACATCCTCCTGCCTTCACATTAGTGTCTGACACGAGCCACGTCACGTTGGGTTTCACAGATCCGCCGAGGGAGAAGGCACTCACTAGCAGAATGGATATGCATGATCCAGCCATTTTGTTCATGTACAGTTCCATCTTGTGCTGCTGCCTGTTGCTTGAAACTATACTTGTTCATGTAAGCTGGCATAGCGATGCGTGCCTAAACATCAGCACCACCGGAAGGTTTTGTGACCTGTTTTTCAGGATGTTCATGGAGTAGTGTGGATGCACCATTAAGTCAGGTACTTCTCTTGGTGTGCAAAATAAGTGTTTTGTTGATTTCACACATAGACACCCACAGTTTGGTATTTGTGGGGTAGGGTGGGGTATAAATTAAATAAATAATTTTAATGCTGCTGCTTTCATTGATACTGTTGGGTTTTGATGCATGTGTTCTAAAGCTACCCACTGGAATTTTATTCTGGCGATGCTACTTAATGTGCTGTTTTTTATGGTAGTTTGATGATTCTGCTTTATGCCATTAAAGGTTTCTGAAACTGAACTGAACTGATTCTGCTCTTGTCGATGACCTATCTTTAAGCATCATTAATGAATTTGTTAGTATTTTAGTATTTAATGGATTTAGTTTGGTGTAGTGGTTAAGTGCGTGGACTCTAATCTGGGAGAAGCAGGTTTGATTCCCCACTCCTCCACTCGCACCTGGCTGGATGACCTTGGGCAAGCCATAGTTCTGATAAGAGCTGTTCTTGAAAAAGTGCAGTTTCTGTCAAGGGCTCTCTCAGACCCACCTACCTCACAGGCAGTGTTCCCTCTAAGCTGAGTTAGTGTGAGCTAGCTCACAGTCTTTTAGCCTCTGGCTCACATGTTTTTGTCTTCGCTCAGGAAGGATGGCTCCAGAGCAAACTAAATTATGCAGTAGCCAAATCACCTGCTCACAACTTTAATGCCAGGAGCTCACAAAGTAGAATTTTTGCTCACAGGACTCCATAGCTTAGAGGGAACATTGCTCACAGGGTGTCTGTGGTGGAGAGGGGAAGGGAAAGGAGTTTGTAAGCCGCTCCGAGACTCCCTTGGGTAGTGAAGGGTGGGGTATAAATTCAATCTCTTCTTCTTCTTCTAGTCAGTTATTCTTAACTTACCAAGCAGTTCTCAACAGGGTTAAGATTTCAGGGTATAACTACTTAATCTCCCCCATTTTTCAGTTCTCATACCCTAAAACCTTTAACTCACTGTCCATCCAGCTGTACAGTTCTTGTGCCCTGCCTATCCTGGGCGTAGTCCGGATGTAATCACCTTCTGTTCATCACAGCTCCCAACTCTAAAATTATTGAATAGCACCATATGCTTTTGTTGTTATTAACCCCACCCCCAAAAGAGTATATTTAGGAACTGCAAAAAAATAAGAAAGGCATATGGCACATGCTGAAAGCCAGTGCTGTTAAACAGGAAGAAGAAAAGTGATAAAATAAACCCCAAGACGACAAACACATTTTAAAAATGGATGCTTTATGGTCCATGTAGTTTTTTGTGTTCACAAAGACATTTCTTTTGCTACCAGTGTAATTGAATAGCCTCTTCATAAAAGTACTCCATCCTCACAAGCAAGTCATGCAAAATATTCTTTAACATAGCCAATTCAAATAACCTGGCAAATTTAGGGATTTCATCTGAACGTTCGGGCTGCAATTTAGTTGGGTTTTTTTGGTTCTTTTTCGTTTGTTCGTTCCTGCTTTGGATTTTTACCGTCCGTGTAGCATAGAACTCATGTCTTTGTTTGACAGACAAAAGATCTCTTCTACGTGTCTTAGTTCCCTTTCTTTGTCCATAAAGAGAATATCTTGTTAAATGAAGCTTTTGGACTTGTTGTCAATATAGATTTCTGGTCGGGCCGTGCATAGTGGGGCAAACTAGGATCCAGGTTGTTGCTCTCTGTGTAGCTCCACTCTCCTTCCTCCATCTCACTAACACTCAGGTGCCCCTGTCATTTGTGACAGTATCATTTGTGGCCTTTACTACTGCCACCATGTTCTGCTTTCTGTAAAGAGGCTGCTTAATCTACTACATGCTCAGTATTTCTTTTAGTGCCAGTGCTTTAGAAAAGGTGAGGGTGGTTACTGGCAGCCCCAGGGAGAAGGGATCCTTGTTTAGAAGCTTTTAAGGATTTGCATCTCAGACCCCTTCAACTGTCCAGATTTGGGGCTTATCCAAAGTAGGGTACTTTGCATTATTGTTTTTTTAATCAATGATTATAATCTGTAAACACTCGCTCAGGACTGTGGTAAGGAATGTGGCACCTCTGTGCCAAGATGGATTTTTCTAGCCTCTCCATCTTGCAACATAGGTACATTGTTTCACCTTTGTTAGGGTCTTTCAAAACCCAAACTAGAGCTTTCAGCTTGTTTCCTGCATTTTTTAAAGTCTATACAGAAGAGTCTCATTAAAAGTATTGTCGATTGATAAGTTTTTTGTCTCTACCCTCTAAAGCGTCAGGTCAGTCTAAACATTACGGTAGGCAATTTAATACATGTTCACTGTCTATATTTTTATTATTTGTATGGGCCGTTCTTACAGGCACTGTAAAAATGCATTCAGCATCCTCGGTTATGGTTTTTGGATCTGGTGAGGTTTTAGGTCACGTCTAAACCTGGAAACAGGTCCCTTGGTTTATAGCCATACAGGGCTAATAAATTGGAACCATGTGATGCTGCTTCGTTGAACTGAAATGCCATTTTGAAAGGATTTCTTGGCTATATGTATCTCTCGTCCCAGCTTCCTCTCTCTCTCTCCTCCCCCTCCCTAGCCCCCCCCCTTAGCCCCATCACCACCACACATGTCGTCTTTGGCCAAACAAACGTCTTTTTTTAAAAAAAAAAAGAAAAAAAGTGAAAATGATTGTTTTCTAGACTATAGCTGTGGATGTACTTGAAATCTATGTAAGCCACTTGATTTTTGTCCTGCAGGCAATAGAAATTCTGGTATATTTTTATATGTTCCGATGCTTGCTGCAGATAGAAAAAAAATGGCCACTATGTCTTTAATGGAAAGCAAAAGGTTATCTTTCTGTGGCCTTTGTGTATATGTGCTGATGTGGATGTAGGCAGCCAGACAGGCAATGTGTGCAAAGAGACTAGGGAACCGACTGTGGATCGATAGAAATAGTGTGAAGTGAATTAATGTGAGGCAGGCAGTCTGTCTGTCATAAGGATTGCAGGGAATGTGGGGCAGGGCTGGTCACTCACTGCAGAAATCTGTTTCCAATAAATTTAAGCCTTCTGTCTGGAAATAAACTATAGACAAAAGTCGTACACCCTCCTGTATTGTTAAATTCTCTCCCCCCCGTTCAAATACTATTTTTGCAGAATTGTTACCGCCATTGTAATGCACTTCTAAAAAACAAACAAACAAGAAAACATCCTCTTTTGCAGGATGTATTGGTATGAAATCCAAATGAGCTGTCTTAATCATCTGAACCTTTCAAATGATCCCGTAAATCCGCATTAGCCCTCCGAAAGAAAATACAATAAATTCTTTATAACGAGTATCATTCTGTCCTTGCGTATCAATATCTGTTTTCTTTCAAATTATAAGGCTGCAATCTCACGCGCCGCGACCACGCGCACAAGTGTTATTGACTTTAAGGATGCGTAATGGTTTGGGGGATTGCAGCCTATGATTGTGCATTGTTATGAAGCTCTCTGTCAAATAGGGAGTGTTCATTGCCCTATCTCAGGGAAAAAAAATATCTCTGAATGTTTTCAGTTGACTGTTTGACTGTCAGCTCGGGCGCCACTAAGATATTTACTTGTGGATGAATGCTCAGATTGGAGAAGAGCACACAAAATATGTAACTCGAAGACGACCTGTGTTTTTCTTAGTCATTGGAAGGATTAAGTTCAACTCATGTATGTAAGCCCTGAAAATGAGTCGGGAAAAAAATTAAGCCCTGTGGCTTAAAAAGATTGATACGAAGAAGGTTATAAAAAAAATGGAAGAATTCCTACTTTGGTCCATATGTGGAGTGATCAGCCTACAGTCCTAAGAGATCTACTGGCTGTTCTTTCCTGTACAAAACAGCCCAGAGTTGCACGTTGATGCCTGCGGAGTTGTTGGGTATTTTTAATCTCCTGCTGAGACTCATGATAGCCTCATCATGGACTGGAATCTTGATTGGCTTCCATAAATCACTTTTTGGGGTTCGTCTCAGACCTTGTCTGATCAACAGGGCTATTTTCTCCAGCCCATCTTTCCCCACTTGCTGGCTGCATCGATCCTGCCTTTGAGTACCACTCTCGCTGTTCCGTAGCATACCTAATCACTGCGGCTCCTGCCCAGTTTTGCTCCTTGCCTCCAGATTCCAATTCCTTGCTCCCCGACCTCATGAACAAAACCCTTTGCTATTGATTTTAGCTTGACGTTTGACTTCTCTGACACCAACCTTTGACTAGACGTGCCGTTTGGATTGCTGACATGGCCGCGACCTTCCTTCTGCGTGACCACACCGGGGGTTATCTTGATTATTTTAATCCTGATTTTGGGGTGAGAGTCCCCACCCCCTTTTTTTTTATTCTAACCCTCACAAGAGGGCTCGCAGCAGTCATCACTATCAACCCAAACAGCCCACTTTCCTTTTAGCAAACAGCTTCTAGAAATGGATCGGGAGCAGACATGCCTCAGTCTTTCCTATACATTTTAAAGTGGTTTAAGAACATAACATAAGAACATAAGAGAAGCCAATGTTGGATCAGGCCAGGGGCCCATCCAGTCCAACACTCTGTGTCACATAGTGGCCAAAAATACCGGGTGCCATCAGGAGGTCCAGCAGTGGGGCCAGGACACTAGAAGCCCACCCACTGTTGAGCCCCCCCCCAAGCACCAAGAATACAGTGCATCACTTGGCCCAGACTGTGAGTTTCTATCTATACCTTGTGGCTAATAGCCACCAATGGACCTCTGAATGGTTTGCCCATTCCAACAGGCTTCTACCATAGATGCCGCTTTTCTCCATCCTAGAAAGGAAATGGGAGAGCCAGTTGGTGTCATTCACTTGGCCAAATTGGGCCCAGGAGATCTGTACCTGCTGAATATTAACTTATAACTATCACCAAGGCCACACTAACCCCCCAGCCATTGTTAGTTTGTTTGTTTTTTAGAAACCACTGTTAGTGGTGAGAATGTTTGTCACATAATGTGGTCAAACATTCTCTCCGTCTCCCCCCCCCCCATGGCCCCAGTCCATCCAGACCAGAAATGAGGAAGCCAACAGTGTTTCTTGGTGGACCGACACACGGGAGCATCAGTGGAGAGTGTTGTGTGAGACGGGTTTCAAGGATCACACCAGTGATAGAAAGCCATGCTGCCTCATAACCCTTCCAACTCAACACATCTCAGTTACACATAGCCAGTGGGAACATTTGAACGATACACACGTGTGTTTGAATTGAGTATTAGTAGTCTAGCCTGAGCTCTTCACTGGGCAATTCACGAAACTGCTAGCGGCTCACCTGCCCGTAGCTGTCACGGGACTCGACTGCCAGCCCTGGGAATTTGTTGCTTAATGATGCATTGGAATATGTCTTGGGATTTTCCTGAGCAATATTTGGGTCCTGTAGCATTGTAACGACCAATGAGATTTCCATTGTCATCTGTCCCTGCAGTAGTGCAACTTTCCTGGCAACTAGATAGAAGAAGAAGAGTCGGTTTTGATACCCCGTTTTTCTCTACCTTAAGGAGTCTCAAGGAGCTGCGGTGGCTCAAGTGGTTAAGACGTTGAACTGCAGGCTGTGGAAGGTCGGTAGTTCAGCAGTTCGAGACCCAAGTTGCCGCATGACGGAGTGAGCTCCCGTCTTTAGTTCCAGCTCCTGCCAACCTAGCAGCTCGAAAGCAAGAAATTGCAAGTAGATAAATAGGTACCACTTCGGTGGGAAGGTAACAGCGTTCCGTGTGCCTTGGTGTTTAGTCATGCCGGCCACATGACCACGGAAACGTCTTTGGACAGCGCTGGCTCTTCGGCTTTGAAACGGAGATGAGCACCACAACCCTAGAGTCGGATTCGACTGGCTTTCGAGCAAGGGAACCTTTATCTTTTACCTTTAAGGAGTCTCAAAGCAGCTTACAATCACATTCCTTTCCTCTTCCTTTAACAGGCATCTTGTGAGATAGTGGGGCTGAGAGAGCTCTGAGAGAACTGGCCCAAGGTCACCCAGCAGGCCTCATGTGGAGGAGGAGTGGGGAATCAAACCTGGTTCTCCCGATTAGAGTCTGCCGCTCTTAACCACGACACCATGGTGGCTCTGGTGCGGCCCCCTCCCCCAATATATTTTATAGCTTCTACTCATTCCATGGATCCCTAAGGCTCTCACAGAGGCCTATATCACAGCTGATGTGGAAGACAAAAAAACCACAACATTATAAAATGGCTTGGGGTGGCCTGCTGTATAAAAGCAGCCAAAGAAATATTAGAGAGTCGGTTTTTAACAGCGGCCTTTGGTCCACAAGCATCTTGCCATGTTCCCAAACATCTGCAAAATAGAAAGGTCTTTGTATCATTCACCTTCAAAGGAAAAGAACGGAGCCAGTCTGAGTCACTTCTCTGGGGAGAGCAACATTCATTCGAGTCCAGTAGCTCCTTACAGACCAGGAAGATTTCCAGGGTATAAACGTTCAAGCGTCAGAGTTCCCTTTATCAGATGCAAGGAAGCTTTGCCTCTCTTTATGTACAGGATGAAACAGAAGCAGAGAAATACAGAGCCAAACTTTAGAGCTCAGTGGATTAAAATGCCTCTCCGCATGGTGCCTCGGCAACCATATTGCACTTGCTACACTTGCTACATTTGGGACTTCCCATTTTTATTCCCTAATTTGTATATAGAGGACTAATAAACTGTGTACAAAATAAGCTTGCGGATTGGTCTGAGTCTTACCCAGCTATCCAGAAAGCACCGGAGAACAAGGGAGGTCAGGCCTTGTAATGCATGCTGCTGCTCATTGACTTTATTTCAAAAAAAGGAGCCGTATTTCACAGTCTGTCTCCATCTGATTTATTTCTGTTTTTCACATCCCCTCTCCTTTTTGTCTTTGGGTTGCTGCTGCTGCTCTTTCTTTTTTTTACTATTATTATTTATGATTTCCCCCCTCCCTTGTGGAAGTTATGGGTTGAAGCCTCTCAGATTACTTGCTTTTAAAATAATATGCTCCAGTTTTAGCCTGTTAAATAAAAGCTAGTATAAACTATGCTTTCTATGAAGGCTGCCTGCGCTTTTGAAGTGGCACTTGCGGTGTTTTACCAGCATGGTGGCTAAATTAGGTAATCCAGTGTTCTAATGACTTTATTGCACCCATGCAAAACCGAACCGTTCAAGAGGGTTTTTCTGTGCCGGCAATAGGGTTGCACTGCGCAGAATGGTTTTACAAACCTGCTTGGATAAATGGTTAAGGACAGCGTCCTATACTGCTGTGTTTAGCTTATTGTAAGTAGAATCCTACTTATGTGATTTCTGTACCGCTTAATGTGGCATGTGAATACTTAATGCTGTGCTTCAATTCTTCCTGGTGTCTCCAGAATTTTAACATCCTAATGTATTGGTTACTGAATGTCTCATTTTTTGTTATAGTGCTGGCTCACTGTGTGTAATCCGCCTTGAGTGCCTGTGAGAAAGACGGGCTACAAATAACATAAATAAATATTGACGCATGCATTTGCCCAAATGAGGCTGCGTATTTGGCCTGATTTATCGTATGTTCTTGTACCTGCGTGTAGCCTTTTTCCTCTTTGTCTTTTTATGGCAGAATAGGATCATAGCCGTCTGATCTATGTAAGTTTGCATGTCCACAACGGTGATCATACTTAGCATTTTCAATGTTCAAAGCCTAAAACGTGCCTGTGGTATAGTGGTTAAACATGGCGCACTCTAATCTGGGGAATTGGGTTTGACTCCCCATTGTGCTACATGCAGCCAGCTGGGTGACCTTGGGCCAGTCACTGCTCTCTCAGAGCTCTCTCAGCCCCACCTACTTCACAGGGTGCCTGTTGTAGGGAGAGGAAGGAAAGGGCGGGGTATAAAACCGACTCAACTTCTTCTTGTACCATTCACAACAGCCCTATAAGATAGATAAGTATTATCTCTATATTGCTGATGTGGGAGGTGTCCAGTCGCCACAACCCCCCCCCCCCCCCCCAGTGAGTTTATGGCAGAGATAAGATTTGAACTAGGGCCTTCCCTCCTCATTCGTTTCAGGTCTCTACTGTACCATTTCCTACACATCCTGTTACATCATAATGCATTTTGGGAGATCTCCAATGTGTGAATCGTCTCAGTTTTTACTTTCATTTGGACATGTAGCAGGTTGGAATCAAGTGCCCCCCCGGGGGGGGGGGGAATTAAATAAGCGCCTGCTTAAAAAAAATAGTTAGTCACAGGTTATACAAGTCCAGAAAACAGCTTGCTGCTTTTCTTTAGGCTTTTGTAGTAATGTCACCAGAACAATGTATCTGGAATTAACAGAACAGGAAATGTGCCCCCCCCCACACACAAGGGATATACAGCTGAATCCATGCAGTAGGGTTGCCAGACCCCCGGGCCTTGCAGGGGTTTACCTGCTTTTTGGGGGTTCAACCAGCCGTCGGCCAGCTGGCCGGTGGGGGAAGCCCTGCCCCCAAGCCCAAACGCCCGCAGCCCCTCCTCTTCCTTCTCTCTGGAGAGATTTAAAGGGCCCTCCAGCTGACAGCTGGAGGGCCCTTTAAATATTGTAGAGGGGAGGGAGAGTGGTGTCTGCGGGCCACGTGCCTGAATTCCAAGCGGCAATGCCTGACATTGCAAGCAGCATTAACTGGCATTATCCTTTGAGTCACCTTTATCATATGTCGCTGAGAGAATGTTCCGTAGTGTGTTAGAGAAGGTCTGGGCAATCCATTGCCTGATGGAAGAATGTATTAATTATATTATTTTTACTGCTTCTGGTTATTATTAAAAAGGGGTTCACACGTTAATAATCTGTATGTGGCCCGGCAGAAGGACCACTGTTGTGCGCCGCACACTTCAGAGGACCGTGTCCTTTGGCTTGCCATCGTTTGAGTAGCATGACCAGACCTTGGTGAAATAGAACTTCTTGACCAAAACAGTCACAAAGGTGGGTCACGAGGAACCCAGCCTCTGTCCTATTAGGACCTTCAGAGAATCTGGTAAAATTAGGTTAGTAAGGTCTTCTGAAGGGGAGAAATGAAGCATGAATCAGATTTCTGTAAGATCTCTTTGATGCGATCTGTATGTTCTGTAACTCTTGGAATACCATGATGGACTTAAGTTTTCTGTGGGTTGACTTGTTTCAGCTGGAGTGACCACAGAAGCCATTCAGACCACCACTGCTAGTCCAGAACAGTCAGGGACAGAAACCAAAGTTCAAGAAGAAGAGCACGATCTGGTGGATGATGACATCTCTGCGGGTAAGCACGTGTATGTTTAATTGCTCTACACCAGGGCTCTCAAGTGTATTCGTCTGGTGGTGGAAAGTGCTGTCAAGTCACAACTGACTTGTGGAAACCCTGTAGCAAGCAAGAGGCAAACAGAGGTGATTTGCCATTGCCTGTCTCTGAACTTCCTTAGTGGTCTCCCATCCAAGTAATAACCAGGGCTGACCATGCTTAGCTTCCAAGATTAAGGATGGGCACAAACCTAAAAAACCCGAACTGAGCCAGTCCAAGGAGTTTGGTTTCCCCTTTCTCCTGGCCATGGTTCATCATGGCCAGAAGAAAGGGGGGGATTGCCCGGGAAGGGTTAAATGGCTGGCAGCCCTTTGACACCGTCCGTTTCGCTTCCCTTTGCTTCGAAGCAGGAGGGAGCGAAACAGACGGGTTTAATGGCTCGCAGCCATTTAAACCTAACAGCTGATAGGCGGACTCACCCCGCTGTTAGGTTGAAATGGTTGCCAGTCATTTCAACCTAACAGCTCAGCTGCAGACCCGGTCCCACTCAGCTGTTAGGTTTAAATGGCTGAACTGGACAAAAGCCCGGTAAATGTTCGGGAAAGGCACCTTCCCTGAGCATGGGTTTGGGGGCTCTAAATCTGCAGAAGTTCGTGCTGATTCCTGTCCAAGATTTGACGAGACTGGCCTAACCTAGGCTAACCAGGGCAGAGTGTATTTCTCTGCAAGGTGTTTGAAAGGCACAGGAGTGTTAAACTAGGCTGCAGTGGAATTATTCCCCGGTTCCACATTGTAGAAGTCTCAGGTATAAATGTTTTCTGTGTGTGACTTATGTAGATAACGTGCTACTGCAGCAATTCAGTTCTCTTTGTAGTGTTGTATGATTAATCTCTACCTAATGTCTCCATAGTGGTAAGTTGCTTGTTTGTACAAAAAAAAAGATTCTCAGCTAATGGTAATTGCACTGTCAGTCTAGTACAGGAGGTTGGGTATTTGTGTACTCTTTGTTTATATTTTGTTGGGAGTTGCATGGAATGCTAATGGTAATTGCACTGTCAGTCTAGTTGGGTATTTGTGTGCTCTTTGTTTATATTTTGTTGGGAGTTACATGGAATTCCTAGAGAGGTCGGGTCAAAGGCTAACCAGGGCAGAGTGTATTTCTCTGCAAGGTGTTTGAAAGGCACAGGAGTGTTAAACTAGGCTGCAGTGGAATTATTCCCCGGTTCCACATTGTAGAAGTCTCAGGTATAAATGTTTTCTGTGTGTGACTTATGTAGATAACGTGCTACTGCAGCAATTCAGTTCTCTTTGTAGTGTTGTATGATTAATCTCTACCTAATGTCTCCATAGTGGTAAGTTGCTTGTTTGTACAAAAAAAAAGATTCTCAGCTAATGGTAATTGCACTGTCAGTCTAGTACAGGAGGTTGGGTATTTGTGTACTCTTTGTTTATATTTTGTTGGGAGTTGCATGGAATTCCTAGAGAGGTCGGGTCAAATCGCTTCACAGCCGCTTCAAGACTTGAGGTTGGATGTCCAAAAAGGCTCTTTTGTGAAGACCTGCATTATGCAGGAGTAATTAATGTACTGTCTTCGCTTTACGTGGTGCTTTGCAGAGTAAGCAAAAGCAAGAAATCCTTGCCCCAAGGAGCTAGCAGTCTAATTGTCAGCAGTGGGAAAGGAAGGGCCCAAGTTACGAGGGCTGAATGCATGCAAATGCGGTTGCATGACCTTGGTCTCCATTTCAGGTGGAGATGAGGACCCAGGATTTATAGTCTACCTTAGACACAGGCACACTTTAGGAACAGTGGAATGGATCCTGAAAATGTCTGCCCTTCCTTGAGCACCTCCTCTTGCATAAGCCCATTGATCTTCTCAAAATGCTGCCGCTGGGGACATGGGTCCCCAACGAACAGCAAGAGAGGAGAACCAGAGATCTACAGTGGGGCAGGGGACAATTGGTGTGAATCACCTCCTCCTTCCACTAGTGGAGATTATTGTTGGGATACAACTCATGGTATATTTTTCTTGAAATCTCTCATATGACTTCGACTTAAGTCAGTATCTCCACAATCTAAATAACGAAAGGCCTTCCTTAACATTCTGTCAATACGACTGGCAAGCCACAGTTTATAGACCGAGTGAGTTTCCTTTTGGATTCTGTGACTTGATTGAGCTCTGTATAGATTTCTGTGCTGGTTTAAAAGAGAACTATATTTATTTCTATTGACTGGAAGCCTGCATAAATTACAATATGAAAAAAAATCTGGTAGATCTAGGAGGAGTGAAACTAGTATAAAGGGCAGTAACTCTTTTCTTTTTGGGGGGCGGAACTGAAAGGAAGTGTATTTCAGCTAGTAGCTAGTGCACTCATGCCATGAAACAGCATGGAACCGTAAATCCATTTGGGCTTTTGATGATTGTTCACGTCTCGCATGCTCTTAGTAACGTCTCCCTGTTTGTTAGAGAGACCGCCGATGCACGATTTGCTGAAGTTGTATTTTTCTGAGGGGCTTGATGGCTTTTTAATGTTTACGCTTTTGTTCTGAGTCACGCCGAAGTCAGTGAGATAGGGCCTGAATGTGTAAGACAATACATTTGTAGCATTTTCTGATCTGTATAAAACATGCACTATAGGTTGCCTTAAATTGTCGTCAGCTATCTGTTTCTGCTGATGTTTGATATTGTTGCTGATCCTAAACGATGAAAGAAGTCCAGACTCTGTCTCAGGCGGATGGCTGTTGATACTCCCAGGATAGGGTCGCTGACTCCAGGTTCGGAAATACCTGGAGATTTGAGGGTGGAACCTGGGGGAGTGGGGTCTGGCGGGGGGAAGGGACTTTGGTAGGGTATAACGCCATGCAGTCTACCTTCCAATGCAGCCATTTTTTTCCCTCCAGGAGGAGTGGAATAAATATTTCAAATAAGTAATAAGTGATTTGTGTAATTCTGGGAGATCTCCGGCCCCCACCTGGAGGTTGGCAACTCTATCCTAGGATCAAGATGTTCTCACCAAAGAGGTTAATATAAGGCTTTCCCTCTAATGAAACCTTTCCCTCTAATGAAAATGGCCTAGTGGTGAAATGCTTCAGAGTTTTGAAGGGAGGTTCCAAGGAATGATTGATTCTCTATTGGGAATCACTGAGGATCGCTGTATCTGAATATACTTTATGGATGTCTACATGTATATTTGAAATGTTAAATCCAGCATGATTCTGAAAAAAAAAATTCTTGAAACGGATTTATCGCCGGGCGTCTGTCGAGTCAGCTGGCAGAGACGCTACTACGTCCTTACAGTTCAAGGACTTTTTTTGAATTTATAATTACAAATTGTTTTTGGGGAAACTCCACCTGTGAATTTCTACCTGTCTATTTATTGTGTCTTAGGAGAATTTGTTCTGAGTACTATATATGTCATATCTATATAATTTATTAATTCATTTATTTTTGGTGTTAAAATTTGGGCACGTGCATTTTTTTTCTTGTTTACATATGTTGCTGCGCCACTGCCTTTCATCTTGCATCCCACCTGGAGGTTGGCAACCCTATCCCAGGATCAAGATGTTTCCGCCAAAGAGGTTAATAAGTCTGGCCGTGTAAGCGTTTGAGCTATCAGTTCAGTTGTCCCTGTAGAAGCTGGTTATGTGAAGCACCCCTAAGGCAAAAAATAAATGACATATCAAATATTTAAATATTATATATTTTAATTCTATTTTATATACATATAATATAAAGCAAAACTGCAGTCATCAAAAGTACTGTGTAAAAGTGGAAATAGGTAAAAAGGTCTTAAGGCCAACCTCACAGCAATTGTTGTTGTGCCCATTTTATTTTCACGTTTTGAGTGTTTACATATGTTTTGTCTTATTACTGCAAAAGGGAACAAGACAGAGAGAGATCATTAAAGGCGGTGTCCTCCTAACTAGGATAGGTAACCTTCCTGATTTTCAGTTCAGACTCACCCTTCTTTGGGTATCTTAGAAGGTTTTGATAATGAGCAGAACTTACATTTAATTCAGTTAAAAGGCAAGTGATTAACCAGCTCACATCCTTCAGCTGGTCAGTAGCTATAATCTTTCTAGCGTTTAGTTTTCCCTTAAAAGTTGAAGGTTGCCGTCTGTATAGAGGCCATCCAGAAAGGAAATGGAAAAATACAGATGAAACAATGTATAGTCAAATGAGAGTCTGTTGACTATAATAAAAACAACCCCTTGTTGTAAGATGACAACTGGGGAAGTTCAAATAAGGAAATACTAAGTTGTGATGGAGACAACGTAAATCTCAACTTGTCATCTTAGAAATATGATGCAGCTTCTTCCTGTGTCTGTATTTTAATGCTAATATGTATTGATTGGTTTTATAATGCTAGACAGTGTGGGATAGTTCTCAGGAATTGCTTTCAGCTGAAATTGTGTGTCACCAAAACTTTTTAAAAATCATTTTTTTTTGTAAATACATTTTCCAGGTCTGCACCGATCATGCTAAAGGTAAAGGTGCTTTTGAGGCATTTAAAAATGCAGAAGCCCGTCTCAGGCACAGGCTTTTATACGGCTGTCATTCCATGCATCATGTTGAAATACATGTTGTAACAGTTATTTATTTATAGCAAAAAGCAGAACATGTTACATTATGTTGGGTGGGCTGAACCAAGTAGTGTGTCGCTTTCGACTCCTGTTATGAACAGTAGCTTAGTTGCAGGTTCAAATGAATTGTTTCTAGCTAGGCTGCTAAGACATTTGGGGACAAATACTCCACCCAGTGGCGTTAATTAGGTTAATGAAATCTGTTGAGCTTTTGAATGAGACCCTTGAAAGGAAAACGGGCAGATAAAGAGAGTGTCACGGTTATTGTTTTGTTTCAAGGGGGAAATGGCTTCTCCTACTGCCGTTATTTCAGTTCCCTTAGCTCTTTTAATAAATGTATGTAGATGTTTTCATTAAGCATTAAGGCTAGAAAAGTTTGGGAAGATTTTTTTGTAGATTTAAAATGTAAGGCTTTCTGCGTGGGTTCTCTGTTCTGTGCAGTATTGTAGCCAGGGTCCGTAAGAATAGTTTCAGCTGCCTCCTTGGTCAGCTCAGCTGACCACATAATGGGGGCAAAGGTCAAATGTCACTGACATTGTCAAAACCAGACAATATGATACTATATCACTGCATCTTGTTGACAGATTTAACTATGTACAGCTAAAAGCAATATGGTCACAGCTGCAGCCTTTCCTGCACAGAAAAGATCTGACCCCTGTGGTGCATGCCCTGGTTACATCTAGATTAGATTACTGCAGTGCGCTATATGTGGGGCTGCCCTTGAGAGTTTGGAAGACTCAGTTGGTGCAAGATGCTGCAGCTCAGGATATTGACTGGAGTCGGTCAAAGGGACCATATCACCCCAGTCTTGACCCATCAGTGCTGGCTCCCAATCTGTTATTGTGCACTACTTGAGGTGCTGGTATTGACCTTTTAAGGCCCTGATGGTTTGGACCAAAATACCTGAAGAACCACCTATTCCCTTATGAACCTTCCTGACCACTGTAGTCATCTTCTGAGGCCCTGATTCAGGCGTCCCGGCCTTCTGAGATTAGGCAGGTAGCAATTTGGGAGAGGGCCTTCTCGGTTGTGGCACCAAAACTCTGAAACTCTCTCCCCTAGGGAGACTTTTATGTTCTCTTCTGTTGCCATCTTCAGCCAGCGGGTGAAGATTTTTGTTTGTTTGTTTGATGTTTCCTAAATAATCTCTCCTTCCTGTCCCATGAATTAATTTTTTTAAAAAATGTTTTATATGTGTTTTAACTCTGGTTTTAATGTTGTGTTTTTGTCAGTTTTTATGGTTTTCACGATGTGGTTTTATTATACAAATTTTAACTGGTTAGCTGCCTTTGTAAAATACGTGAATAGATGTTTTTAAAAAATTAAATACGAAAAATCACGAATAGATATTTTAAATGTTTTAGTAGAGGTATAAAAATGATTAACTTAGTTTTGTACTGTTGTAGAGTATATCTTCTTTTCTGGGGCCAGTATATAGTCCCACAAATTGGAATATACATGCGCTGGCCAGACTTTCAAAATATTCTAGAGATTTAAGCTGCTTCTCCCTCCTTGGCCAGTAGGTTTGGCCTTTGCACTCATGCCAAAAGGGTACAAAGATAACTTTTAACAGGACATGTGCATCTGGGCCTCCTTAATATTTTCCTGAGTGACATTCATGTGTCTACCATTGCCAGACTGCCCTAATTTTTATTTATCTTCCTATCTATGGTACTAAGTGTGGTGAGTTGTCCTATCCAATGCCTTTTATAAATGGTCACTACCATTGCGAAGGCCCGGGGTGAGAAGAACATGGAAATTTGGGGGAAATAAGCAGGGTTTTGGGAGAGGGTTCCATAGAGGACATTATTCAGATTTTCTTGCAAAAAATGGAAAATTTGGAGGAACACTACAAAACCATTCTCTCTTTTGGAATGAAGGAAATACTTCTTAAGAAAAGGTTAAGACAATTCCTGACTATGTGGGGAGGAGCGTGGCTCAGTGCTAGAGCATCTGCTTGGCATGCAGAAGGTCCCAGGTTCAATCCCCAGCATCTCCAGTTAAAAGGACCAGGAAGGAAGTGATCTGAAAGACCTCAGCCTGAGACCCCGGAGAGCCGCTGCCAGTCTGAGTAGACAATATTGATTCCGGTGGACCAATGATCTGTTTCCGTCTGAGGCATCTTCATCTGTTCATACTGTAGACACATAACGGTGTATTTTCATGAAAGTTTATCGTTTAACTGTGAATAATTTTGGCAATAATATGCTGTGATGTGTTTAGTGATAATACATTATTAAAGACTTATGCTGGTAGTCCTACTTGTTGTAACCAGTGTTCCCTCTAAGCTGTGGAGTCTTGTGAACAAAAATTCTACTTTGTGAGCTACTGGCATTAAAGTTGTGAGCAGGTGATTTGGCTACTGCATAAATTAGTTGCTCTGGAGCCCTCCTTCCTGAGCTAAGACAAAAATGTGTGAGCCGGAGGCTAAAAAACTGTGAGCTAGCTCACACTAACTCAGCTTAGAGTGAACACTGGTCCAGGAGCACCTTAAAGACTAACAAAATTTGTGACAGGGGATGAACTTTTGGGAGTCACTGCTCACTTCATCTCCTAGAGGGAACTCTGGTTGTAACTATATTGAAGTGTCTCTGTCCAAGTAATACACTTGTTCAGTTTACTACAGAAATTGTATTCTGGCTTGAATATTCATTTTCCTGCCTCTCAGACGGCAAAAGTCACAAGTCCCAGGATATCAGGGGGCCCCACAGTTCACAGTTCTCGAGTACTGGGTGTATTGATATTTTCTTCTTCTTCCAGAAAAGTGAGACATTTGTACTTTTAAGTTCAGAGAACATGCCAAATAATACTATTTCATATGCTAACCAACTCAGAAACTGTAGTTTGTTAAGTCAGTTAAAGAAATCGAGGTTTGATAGGAAAGTATGTGTTGCTTTTATTTCAGATTTCCTCCAGGTCTCCATTCTTCTCCTGTGGCTTCATTTTTTTTAAAGAAATTTTACATCTCTGATGGTCACAGAATAAATCTAAGGTGTCTGTCCTCAGTATCTTTGAGCCCTTGTGGAACGCTTGTGAAAGTTTAAGAAAGGGAAATGAGCTCTACAACAAAATGGCTGGCACGGAGGCAGGGTCAGTTGCAAAGAGGCTACTGGAGTACGGGGCCAATCACAGCGCTGGGAATTCATAGCCAGGCACCTTCCTACAATGGAGGCGGCCGCTTATGAATGGGTGCTCCCTGCGGGTCAATCCCAGTGATGCCTCCTGTGCTCTCCTAAAGCACTTTCAGCACTGAGTAAACAGAGGAAAGCTGGGACCAGTTCTTTGCCTCAGGTTAAGAGACGTTTTTCTCTTTTTTCAAAGGGAGGGTTTTGCTTCCTGCATGGGCACAGAGAGATATTTCCAAGCCCAGGTAAAGGTAAAGGTTCCCTTGTCAATTTGAGGGTGCTTGCCTGGGATAAGGTTAGTGCTTTGCTGATCGGACAGCTGTTGGGGAAGTGACCCAAAGCTCTCTGGGTTTATGTGATCCCTTCAAGAACTTCTGGGCTGTGTTCTTGAGACTCAAAAAGCAAACAAGAACTATAGAATGCACAGGTGGGTGTGCTTTTGCCCAGGGCAGCTTGGTGAGGATTAGTGGTCTAATTTAAGTCCTTAACAGTGACATCCTAAGACCACTTTCTTGGGAGAAAGCTCAATTGAGTAAAATGTGACTTACTTCTGAGTAGACCTGCCTAGGATTGTTCCCTAACAGTTTTAAGGAGCAAGAGCAGCTGAGCAGATCCTATTTGGGGTGTGTTCTTCTACCATCTTCCCCCTCATCTTGTCTTAATCAAGAAAGGTGGGATCGGTATATGATGGAGCAGAGGGCTTTTGAGGTGAGTTCCTCAAGAACCCCAAATAGTTTAGGGTTCTTTCCCAAAAGCTGAAATGGCATAGTCCGTGCCCAGAAGTAGGGGTTCATTAAAAGGATCACGGCAAAGATAGTGAAGATTCTCATATTGGAACAAATGTCGCAGTTGAAATACATCCATTGATCTGTTCTCCAGATTGATGAAGAATCCTTTCTGTGCAGTTTCTTATTGTGTGAAGGAGTGGCAGAATTCTTTCCATTGACATAATCAAACCATGTAGTGATTATGCAGTGGTGTAGGCTGGGCTGGAGGCTGTGAAATGGTTTCTAGGTCCTGGGTGCCAACCTGAAGTTCTTTATGGCCTCTTGGAATTTCCATCACTCTTACTTACCGGAGAAACTTCTTCTTACCGGAGAAGTACTTCTTCACCCAAAGAGTGATTAACACATGGAATTCACTGCCACAGAGAGGGGTGGTGGCTACAAGCATGGACGGCTTCAAAAGGGAATTAGATAAGCATATGGAGCAGAGGTCCATCAGTGGCTATTAGCCACAAGATATAGATAGGGGCTCTGGGGCAAGTGATGCTCTGTCTTCTTGGTGCTTGGGGGGGTCAACAGTGGGAGGGCTTCTAATGTCCTGGCCCCACTGGTGGACCTCCTGATGGCACTGGTATTTCTGGCCACTGTGTGACACAGAGTGTTGGACGGGATGGGCCTTTGGCCTGATCCAACATTGGATGTTATGTTCTTATGTTTATGTTATGTAAACAGAGACAAAGAGAGGGGAGGGAAGGGTTTGGTTTACGTGGGCTTAGAACCCAAGACCAAAGCAGAGGCTCTTGGTTGGGTTGGCTTCCTAAGCCTGCTTTTAGAGGAGAGGCTGTGACTCAGTGGTAGAGCATCTGCTTAGCCTGCTGAAGGACCCAGGTTCAATCCCCAGCATCTCCAATAAAGATCAGGTCAACAGGTCAACATGGGGGGAGGGGGGTCAATGGTGGGAGGGCTTCTAATGTCCTGGCCCCACTGGTGGACCTCCTGATGGCACCTGGTATTTCTGGCCACTGTCTGACACAGAGTGTTGGGCTGGAT
>NW_015162010.1:245228-245396 GCF_001447785.1 Gekko japonicus | reverse complement strand
TTGCCTGAAATCTCAGCACAAGAGCCCTCCATCAGTCTAACATCTGTGATGGATACTTTGCGCCCATAAGCAGTGTTCGCTCTAAGTTGTGTGTGTGAGAGCGGCCGCTCATTAACACAGGAAGCCCCGCTTAGCAGCAATCTGGAGCCGTGCAGGGCCTTGTACTGC
>NW_015162010.1:242426-242698 GCF_001447785.1 Gekko japonicus | reverse complement strand
GGTCAAAGAAGAAGGGGACGGCAAAGGATGAGATGGTTGGACAGTGTTACCGATGCAACGGACATGAAATTGAGCAAATTCTGGAGGATGGCAGAAGACAAGAGGGCCTGGCGTGATGTGGTCCATGGGGTTGCGAAGAGTCGGACTCGACTGTGCGACTGAACAACACCAAAATGTAGTTATAAAGGTAAAGGTAAAGGTTCCCTTGCTCGAAAGCCAGTCGAATCCGACTCTAGGGTTGCGGTGCTCATCTCCGTTTCAAAGCCGAAGAG
>NW_015162010.1:240479-242041 GCF_001447785.1 Gekko japonicus | reverse complement strand
TTCCTTTCTAGAAGTTGAAATTATTTTAATGCAATGTATAACAAATGTAAAGATTACCCTATTAAGCACTGAGCTTGTAGCAAAAAGGGAAATAATACTACATAGGTTTTTATTGGTTTTTTTCCTAGGCTGATTCATGCAAATGCATATTAGTGCAGTGACCATTTGGAACACGCCTGCAGAAGAACTGGCTTTCCGTGAAGTTGCAGTTATTCTCAGTAGCAGGGTTGCCAAGTCAATTTTTCTTATTGCCCGGGGAGCCTTGCCAGGCTCCGGGAGCCGTCCGTCGATGTGCACGTGCCGCCAGAGAAGTTGAAATTATTTTAATGCAATGTATAACAAATGTAAAGATTACCCTATCAAGCACTGAGCTTGTAGCAAAAAGGGAAATAATACTACATAGGTTTTTATTGGTTTCCTTCCTAGGCTGATTTATGCAAATGCATATTAGTGCAGTGACCATTTGGGACATGCCTGCAGAAGAACTGGCTTTTTGTGAAGTTGCAGTTATTCTCAGTAGACTAGTGTGAGACCTTCACTTTCTCATTTGCATAGTTACAAAAATATAGAACAGCATGGAGAGCTCCTTTTGCCCAAATACTACATGGTTTTGTGTAGTTCTCTTTCAAGGGACTGTGGCCTATACTACTGTGTATAGCTCGTTGAAACCAGGATCCTACTATGGAGTTTTGCAACATTTCATGTGTTGTGTTAATACTTATGCTCTGCTTCAGGTCTGGACTTCTGGTTAGTTCTGCAACCCTGATCCGATTGCATTGTTTATTGAATGCCCCACCTGGCTGATTTTCTTGATTTACTCCGTGCAATCCGCCTTGAATCCAAGTGAGAAAGGTGGACCATAAAGAAGGTAAAGTAAAAATAAATAAATAAATAAGACACTCTTCGCTTTATGGCACTTTCCACCACCATCCTCTGCCTATAACTACTCATAAAATGTGAACAATGCAGGCTATTACATATCTCACAGAGCCAGTTTGGTGTAGTGGTTAAGTGCGCAGCCTCTAATCTGGGAGAACCGGGTTTGGTTCCCCACTCCTCCACTTGCACCTGGCTGGATGACCTTGGGTAAGCCATAGTTCTCTCAGAGCTGTTCTTGAAAAAGAGCAGTTTCTCTCAGAGCTCTCTCAGCCCCGCCTACCTCACAGGGTGTCTGTTGTGGGGAGGGGAAAGGAAAGGAGTTTGTAAGCCACTCTGAGACACCTTTGGGTAGTGAAGGGCGGGATATAAATCCAATCTCCTCTTCTTCTTCTTCTTCTTCTTCTTGTGAGAACTAAGTTTCAGGGATAAGGATGGTGCAGAGGAGCTGTTAGTAGTTAGTGTGCCTGGAAGAAAAAAAAGAAGAGGAGGAGGAGATTGGATTTATACCCCGCCCTTCACTCCGAGTCTCAGAGCGGCTTACAAACTCCCTTCCCTTCCCCACAATAGACACCCTGTGAGGTACGTGGGGCTGAGAGAGCTCTGAGAGAACTGTCCTTGAGGGAACAGCTCTGACGGAACTATGGCTTGCCCAAGGTCATCCAGCAGCTGCGAGTGGAGGAGTG
>NW_015162010.1:238804-238945 GCF_001447785.1 Gekko japonicus | reverse complement strand
AAATATACAGTGGCCTGCCCTGTCTTTCTTCCAAAGCACAGGGTTTCCCCCCCCCCACCTCTCCCACTAGTAAGATGAGTTGATTAGTATCTTTATATCGTGCCAATGCCCACCAGAGGGTTAAACAAATTCTCCACCTTC
>NW_015162010.1:227176-238624 GCF_001447785.1 Gekko japonicus | reverse complement strand
TCTCTGTCTTTTCACAAGATGTTATCTGTCTCTTGAAACTTAAACTGGCTCACGTAAATCACTCCGCCCCCTCCATGTAAAACGGGCCCAAGTTGGCTGCTTTATGGTCCTCCTGGGTCAGAGTTCACCGCCGCTGTCAGAAACCACAGGCTTTTTCTTTCATCAGCATTACCGTTGCATCTGACAGCTCCACGGTGCTGAATAAAAGGAGCTGCAAAGATGGAAAACTGACCGGTGTCTTCAATGATCAACTGGATCTGTCTTCAATGATTTTAGTAATTTACACTTTTTTGCTATTTGTTTTTTGAAGGAGAACGCCTTAATCTCAGCATGCTTGAAAGAGAATATGTGTAAATGATTTAGAGAATTATCCTCCTGTCTTGGTGTGTATCAGCAACGGCAGTTTTTAGGAAATCAGAAAATTCTCTGTTTAAAGATAAAGGTTGCTTTCTGGGTAGCTTTGTATTAAGCACAGGGGTTTACATACCTGGGAACTGGATAGGTAAATGTAGCAAAGCAAAGATGGAGTGGCAAAGATGCATCTGCAGAAAAAACACCCCCCTCCTCCCCCCCAAAAAACACAGAAAGCCTTACGTTGTCAATGCAGGCTATGTAATCGGGAGTGGTAAAGTTGCATCTGCACAAAACACACACACACACCAAGCCTTATGTTGTCAATGCAGACTATGGAATCGATGGCATTAGTCCTAGATTCTGCTGTGTGGTGTTTTACATTCATTTTGACTAACCATGAAAGAGGCGTTGCTCTAAAATGCATCCTTGGCAGTCGTAAGGAAATGTATTCACGGGATTTAAGGAGCATCCAGTGCCACGTCTGAATTTTGCTTGATGCTGTATTCGAAACCCCCACTGTAAATTCCTGCTTCCAGTCTTTGTTTTTGAATAAGCGAAGCGGGGGAGGGGAAGGGTACTGGGTGAGAGAAAGCCCGATATGTAGATGCCACTGAATGAAACTGCACTGTAGCACTTGGAATAGTATTTATCCAACAGGTGGCAATATAAAGCTGTTGTTCTGGCCATATAATTAATGTGTTGGCAATTAAACTGTTTTGCGGAATTGGCTTTTCTTGCCCGAACTTGTTTTTCTTATCCCCTTAGATGCAGCAAAGCCTGTGCTATAAACACTGTGTTTCTTTCAGTATCTGTTTCAATGTTAGTGTTTTGCTATAGGAGCGCCATGCCATGTTAAAACTGGGGATTTGGGGCCTATCATGTATTGACAGCTGTTGGAGTGGCGACTCACTGGTTTCTTTATTCTCTGAGTTTTGTGCCATTCCACGATCACATTGGAACTTAAAAACTGATGTCCTTGGTTATTAAGTGTGACATTAAAGCACTTATTATAATCAATCCAGAAATCACACAATGGGAAGTGTCCACATCTTTCGATGCTTGAGCCAAGGAAACACATAGAATCATAAAGTTGGAAGGGACCTCCAGGGTCATCTTGTCCAACCCCCTGCACATTTCAGGAAATTCACAAATACCCCCCACACACCCCTGCAGTGACCCCTGTTCCATGCCCAGAAGATGACAAAAAAATCTCCAGGATCCCTGGACAAACTGGCCTAGAAAAAAATTGCTTCCTGACCCCAACGTGGCAATGAGCATTTCCCCGGGCATTTAGGAAAGGGCCACAAGAATTAAGAACTGATGCAACCCTTCCTGCCCTCCCTTATTGTGATCTGCCTAAGTTCACAGAATCAGTGTTGCTGTCAGATAGCCATCTAGCCTCTGCTTGAAAACCTCCAAAGAAGGAGAGCCTACCACCTCCCGAGGAAGCCCGTTCCACTGAGGAACCACTCTCTCAGGAAATCCCTCCCAATGTTTAGCTGAAAACTCTTTTGATTTCATTTCAACTTGTTGGTTCTGGTCCGACCTTCTGGGGCAACAGAAAACAACTCTGTACCATCCTCTGTATGACAGCCCTTCAAGTACTTGAAGATAGTTATCATATCACCTCTCAGTCATCTCTTCTCCAGGCTAAACATACCCAGCTCCTTCAACCTTTCCTCATAGGTCTCCAGACCCCTGAACATCTTTGTTGCCCTCCTCTAGACACGTTCCAGCTTGTCTATATCCTTCATAAATTGTGGTGCCCAAAACTGAACACAATACTTTAGGTGAGGTCTAACCAGAACAGAGAACATTTTGTTCTTCAAAGGAAATTTGCCTTCTGCAGAATTGACCAGCAAAACTTTAGGCTTTACACTATATAGTAATACCTGGCACTGGGTGGTTGCAGTTTTTGCTGAAGTTACCCTTTTAACAGACTTGCAAAATAACTTAAAAAGAAGCATGTAAATGTAGAAACACGAATTAGCTCCTGCTTGTTCTTTACTTTCTCAGTCAATCCCCAAACTGACTTGTTTTTAAATATCTACCTCAAATCTTCAGGAGCTCAGTGTACATAAGATCATAACAGAAGCCATGTTGGATCAAGTCAGTGACCCATTCAGTCCAACACTCTGTGTCACACAGTGCCATCGGGAGGTCCACCAGCAGGGCCAGAACTCCAGAAGCCCCCCAGTGTTGTCCCCCCAGCACCAAGAATACAGAACATCACTGCCTCAAACATAGTGTTCCATGTATACCTTGTGGTAATAGCCACTGATGGACCTCTCCTCCATATGTTTATCCAATCCCCTCTTGAAGCTGTCTATGCTTGTAACTGCCACCACTTCCTGTGGCAGTGAATTCCATGTGTTAATTACTCTCTGGGTGAAGAAGCACTTCCTTCGATCTGTTCTAAGCCTACTGCTCATTAATTTCATTAAGTGTCCTTGAGTTTTTGTATTGTGGGAAAGGGAGAAAGGCACTTCTTTCTCTAACATAATAATATCAGAGCAAACATACATATAAAATCTTATTCTTCCTTCAAGGAGCATAGGGCAGCATACATGGTACTTCCCTTCTCCATTTTATCCTTACAACAACTTACTGTAGCATGAATTAACTTAATCTTGGTCACCAGCAACACATCTTTACATTTAAGGATTTTTTCCATCTCCTTCATGGCTGCCCTTCCCAGTCTCAATCTCCTTCTGATTTCTTGGTTGTGGTATCCCTTTTGGTTGATGATGGAGCCAAGGAATATCATATATCAGGTGATGTGAAAGATCTTTGCCTGAGACTCCGGAGAGCTGCCACCAGTCTGAGTGGAGAGCACTGACCTCAGTGAACCATTGGCCTGAATCATAGAATCACAGAGTTGGAAGTCCAGAGTCATCTACTCCAACCCCCTGTATAATGCAGGAAATTCACAATTGCCTCCCACCCACACCCCCAGTGGGCAGGACCAGGTGGGTCTTCTGCCTCACAAAGCTTCTGACAGGCCACTAGAAATTGGATTGGATATATATTAAAGGTTGCTTTGGCAGCTGCTGCCACCACAGCACAAGGATCATTACTGTAGGACTGAAGCTAAGGTATGTCAGCCATTTTGTGGCTGGCTCTGCCTCCCATGGCGGCTATTTGGTGGCAGCCATTTTGTGTCTTCACCACCATGCTGTGTCAGAATCCCAGAGGTACCTAGAATGATAGAATCAGAACTGGATTGTAAGGCAGCTTCCTGTGTGTGTTCAGGTAATTTGGACATATGTGCATGTTAGCTTTCCATGTACACATCAAAACAATGATACTTAACAGGTAATATATGCCCTCTTGGGGTGGTCTACGAATCTTGTATTGCATTCTGAATGTTAAGGGCCAATTAGGTATTGCGCATTTTATGCCACCCTTGCTCCGTACTTGTAATGGCAGCAGAGGAGTCCTTTTAGTGCTGCTAGCTCTGCTCTGGGGATAAAACTCTAGATCCTATTTTTCCCCCCACATGCCCTTTAAAAGGTGACACACAGCAAACAGGAATCAAACCTAATGCTAAACTGGACGGTGGCCTCCAGGCAAGAGGTTCTTATTGACCAAATGTCTGAGATCTGTGCATCATATGCATATATCTTCTTCTTCTTCTTCTTGCCGTCAAGTCACAGCTGCCTTGTGGTGACCCCGTGGGATTCTCAGGGCAAGAGACGCTCAGAGGTGGTTTTCTATTGCCTGCCTTTGAGTCACCACCCTGGTATTCCTTATTGGTCTCCCGTCTGAGTATTAACCAAGGCCGACCATGCTTAGCTCCTGAGATCTGGTGAGATTGGGCTAGCCTGGGACATCCAGGTCAGGACATATGCCTATACAACTACGGGAGCCTTAGCTGGTGTGCTGTCATTGCGCTCCAGTTTTTTACGTGTTTACTTTTTGTGAACCTGCCCACTACTTCTGACTTTTCCAAGAATGGCTTCTAGTTGAGCTCTTGGTTTGAGCTGTCTAACTGCAGCATGGGCTTGTTCCCTTTTCAGTGGCAGCTTCAGCATTATGCAGTGTCCTGTGTTGTCTGCCTTCTTTAAGAAATGTAGCTTATTATATTTAGGTGGGCATTTTTGTTAACTTTGTTAAGAGGACATTTTGCAGAAAAGTTCTATAGCTATATTTTTCTGGTCTATCTCTCTCTCTTTAATTGTTTCTGTCATGTCAGGAACGCTGCCCTGAATGGCCATGGTTGAATGCAAAGACAACATATTTAAATAAATAAATAAATACTTGGATGCTGGTAGCGGGTTAAAGGTTAAGAGCCACTGTATTAAAGCATAACCGATGAAGTAACCACAATAATACACAACATGAAAAATTATGAGTAACTGCGTAATTTATTATGTGCAATAGAATTTAGAGGCACAGAAATTGGTTCCTTTTTTAAAAAGTTAGGTAGGCTTTGGTGGTTTTTTTGTTACTGTCCATGGGTGCGTAATTTATTATGTGCAATAGAATTTAAACGAGGCACAGAAATTGGTCCGTTTTTTAAAAAGTTAGGTACGCTTTGGTGGTTTTTTGTTACTGTCCATGGGGTGTTGGTGCTGGAGAAGACTCTTGAGAGTCTCTTGGACAGCAAGGAGATCAAATCAGTCAATCCTAAAAGAAATCAACCCTGACTGTTCTCTGGAAGGCCAGATACTGAAGCTGAAGCTCAAATACTTTGGCCACCAAAGGAGAAGGGAGCGCTCACTGGAGAAGATCCTGAATTGATGCCGGGAAAGATTGAAGGCAAAAGAAGAAGGGGACGGCAAAGGATGAGATGGTTAGACAGCATTATCAAGGCAGCGAACATGAAATTAAGATAACTCTGGAGCATGATGGAAGACAGGAGGGCCTGGCGTGATGTGGTCCATGGGGTTGCGAAGAGTCGGACTCGACCATGCAACTGAACAACAACAAAAGGCTTTGGTGGTTATACTTTGATCTTAACCGTTCACTGGTCCAGTTCTCATGTGAGACAGGTACTTCGGTGACGCTGATGGTCAGAATTAAAATACCTGTCTCTGAAACATGGGCCGGGGGAAAAGAACAACTTGTGGTGCAAAGCAGACCTTTTTGATGTGAAGAAATAACCTTCAGAATGAACTTTCAGGTTTGGCCTCTGATGTGCTGGGTGATATTACCTCACTGATGGAAATAAATTACATTAGACTGTGGCACACTATTATATATATTCTATATATTACATGGATTGCCCTTATAATTGATCACAAGCCCATATGAAAAAAGTTGTAATTCACAAGAGTAATGACAGCAGTGTCTCATATTTCAGAGGTTTTACATCTCACCTGTGAATTATTACTATCCGTGTACAAACCCTGATAAAAATGGGGGGGAAAGGGATGTTTTTAAAAAAAAAGAATCAGGCTGCTGGCCAACTCTAGCTGTTTTATTTTTAGGCAAAGTACACTAGGTCTTTAATGGATCCTGTATGGGTGCTTGCGTTTATGTCTGCATTGGTAAAACGAACTCTTACGTTGAAGCTCTGACTTGCCGTTTTCGTCTTATGTGAACGATTTACTACTTCGGGGGCAAAATTGAAGCCATAATTGATGACTAAATGGAGGAAACCTTTTTTTTTTTTTTGGTTACTGCATTTGTATAGTCACATCAGCATGCTAACCTTTTGAAGAGCTGGAAGCAGAAGGCAGGGATAAGGAACAAGGATTAAAAGGGGCGAGTGAGAATATTCAGGTATACAAGCACAGAACTACTGTTGTGCAGTAGTTAGAGCAGAAGGTAACCCAGTGGGGTGCCCATAGGCCTTATGATGCTTGCCAGCACCTTTCCTCGTGCCTGCCATGTTTTTTTTAAAGTGGGCAGGGCCTGGTGGGTCTTTTGCCCAGCGAGACTTCTGATTGGCCATTGGAGATTTGAGTGGCTATGCAGATGTTTAAAAACATAGCTTTGGCAGTAGCTGCCGCCACAGCACAACGGATCTTCACTGTATGACTGAAGTATGAATTTGACTTGTGCTGTGATTCTAAACAATATGTATTAGTTGTCAAAGTTGTATTTTAACCTTGCTGGTCTCGACCGCAATAAATTTGAATTTGGGAAAAAAAAATGTATGACTGAAGGTGAACCACAGCATCCATTTTGTGGCTGGCTCAACCCCCTTCAGCAGCCATTTTGTGCTGCACCCACCGCATCATGTCAGAATTCCAAAGGGGTCCACAGGCTCAAAAACATCGGGGACCCCTGAGTTAGACTGTTGGACCAAGGAGACCTACGGGTGTATCTTACCACTGTACACAGCCATGTTTGAAGCCCTCTTCAGGTGGAAATGGCTCTTCCTCCTGTGGAAAAGCCACTTGCATTGGGGGATAGAGGCTGGTAAAAATTATGCATGGAGTGGAGGGAGCTGACAAAAATAACTTTTTCTCCCTCTCCCAAAATACTAGAACACGAGGACATCCAATGAAGCTGATAGGTGGTAGGTTCAGGAAGGACAACAGGAAATACTACTTTACACAGAGAGGGATTAAAATGTGGAATTTGCTGCCAGAGGATGTAGTGATGGCCACATGGATAAACAGCTTTAAAAGGGGATTAGATAGATGCATGGAGGATAAGTCTATCTGTGGCTACCACCAGCCATGGTGACTGAGGGGAACTTGCATTTTCAGAGGCACTAAGTCTCTGAATCCTGGAGCCAGGAGGCAACATCGGGGAAGGCCTTGGCCTCTCTGCCCTGTTGTTGGCCATCCAGAGAAACTGGTTGGCCACTGTGTGAGATAGGATGCTGGACTTGATGGACCACTGGTCTGATCCAGAAGAGCTCTTCTTATGTTCTTATCAAGATTGGTAGCTATGTTTGTCTGTAGCAGTAGAAAAGAGCAAGAGTCCAGTAGTACCTTAAAAGACTAACAAAATTTGTGGCAGGGGAGGAGCTTTTCCTTATGTTCTTATGTTTATCTAATGGTCTATTTGGATCTGTCCCTTAAAAGATTCACCTTCAACCTCCCCCAAATAGGCAATTCTGGTATTATAATGGGTTGGATGACACAGGTAGCACAGGAAAACTTCCACCAATAAGCCTCTGAACATCAGGGGAAGGCCTCGGCCTCTATGCCCTGTTGTTGGCTGTCCAGAGGAACTGGTTGGCCATTGTGTGAGACAGGATGCTGGACTAAATGGACCACTGGTCTGATTCGTCAGGGCTCTTCTTACGTTATTAAGACTCCTCAATCAAGAGGAAGTCTTCAAAGCTGGATTTGTGCAGTGGTAGAATATACAAGCCATTGGTTTAAATCCCTGCTTGGCCTTGATATTCACTGGACGTTGTAATCTTTGACCAGTTGTTCTCTGTAGTCCAGCCCCCTAAAAAACCTTTGGAGGGTTAGGACAGAATGGGGTCACAGAACTGTGTATTCACTCTGAGCTCCTTGGAGGACATAGAGACGGGGAACGCTTCATTCCAGTTGAAACTGAGGACCAAGTAATGGCCAGACAAGACAAGATGGCAGACGGTGCATTATGAGATCTCTACCATGTTTTTGGTTATCTTGTCAGCTCAAAGCAGGTATTGTGGAAGCAACACAGATGGTGGGGTGATGCTCCCTCTAAGCTGTGTTGTGAGCAAAAATTCTCCTTTGTGAGCTACTGGCATTAAAGCTGAGAGCGAGTGATTTGGCTACTGCATAGATTATCATAGAATCATTGAATGTTAGAGTTGGAAGGGACCTTGAAGGTCATCTAGTCCATCCTCCCACACTCTGCAGGAGCATAGCCGAAAGATAGCCCTACAACATACCTGAAAGATGGTCGTCCAGCCTCCGCTTGAAAATGTCCAGCGAAGGAGCATCCACCACCTCCCGAGGCAGTCTGTTCCACTGCTCAACCACTCTTACAGTTAGGAAGTTTCTCCTGATATTTAGCCGGTAATGACTCCCTTGTAATTTCCACCCATTAGATCTAGTCTTGCAATCCGGAGCAAGAGAGAATAGTTCTGCTCCATCTTCTACATGACAGCCCTTCAAATACTTGAAGACTGCAATCATGTCCCCTCTAAGCCTTCTCTTTCTCAGGCTAAACATACCCAACTCTTTCAGCCTTTCCTCATAAGACTTGGATTCCAAGCCTCTCACCATCCTGGTTGCCCTCTTCTGGACACGCTCGAGCTTGTCAACATCCTTCCTAAAATGGGGTGCCCAAAACTGGACACAGTACTCCAGGTGAGGCTTGACCATAGCAGAATAGAGTGGAACTACCACCTTCCGTGATCTGGGCACAGTGCTTCTGTTCATGCATCCTAAGATTGCATTAGCTTTCTTCTCAGTCACATCGCACTGCAGGCTCATGTTTAGCTTGTGATCAACCAGAACACCTAGATTCCTTTCACATGTGCTGCTGTCAAGCCAAGTCCCTCCCATTCTGTATTTGTGCCTTTGATTTTTTTGTACCTAAGTGTATGTATTAGTGTGCTCTGGAGCTATCCTTCCTGAGCAAAGACAAAAAGGTGTGAGCTGGAGGCTAAAAAACTGTGCGCTAGCAACTGTGCGCTAGCTCACACTAACTCAGCTTAGAGGGCACACTGGTGGGGGTGATGCTTAATCATGGTTTTAAAACTGTCTGCTGTATTTTAGGCATCTAAATAAAAAGGTTGGTTTCCAAATGCGCTGAGCACACTGCTTATACCTCTTACGTATTAAAGTTTCCTGTATTGGATTTGTTGATAGCAGCACTGTTTGTGTCCATCTTCCCTCTTTCTGTTTGCTTTATATTTTATCATGGGCCAAATTGTGCTTGTATCAGAAGCAGAATCTGAGGCTTTTCAGTGGACCAGGCAGGGATGTTTTTAATCAGCCGCTTTACACACGCTTCATTGATTTCAAGGGAGGTGTTTGACTCTCTGAAATGTTAATCTGACGTTTTAATGTGGGTTTGCTGTGTCCTTTAATTGGATTAATTCAGAACCTGAATAAGAACAGACTCTAAGCAATTAGAGGCGTAACTATAAGAGCTTTGTTGCTGAGGAAGGGCATTTAACTACTTATATTTCCTCCATTTGTTGTTGTACAAAGCTGTGGAGTCTTTCAGCTGCCTTGCAATTAGCATAGAGTGACAAACATGCCATAAACATAGGAGGAGCAAAGCTTGCTCTGAGCCAGAGATGTCAAACTCATTTGTTACGAGGGCCGGATCTGACATAAATGTCACTTTGTCAGGCCGGGCCCTGTGTGCCATTAAACGTAATGCCAGGTACTGGAGATAGAAAAGGTGTAAAAGACAGCAGCTGGTAAGTTCCAAGTTGGTGTATTCTCTCTGCAAGGCCCCATGGGCTGGGAGGGGGGTGCAGAGGAAGTTTGGTGAAGTTTGGTGTAGTGGTTAAGTGCCCGGATTCTAATCTGGGAGAACCGGGTTTGATTCCCCACTCCTCCACTCGCAGCTGCTAGATTACCTTGGACAAGCCATAGTTCTTTCAGAACTCTCTCAGCCCCGTATACCTCACAGGGTGTCTGTTGTGGGGAGGGGAAGGGAAAGGAGTGTGTAAGCCGCTCTGAGACTCTGAGTGAAGGGCGGGGTATGAATCCATCCTCCTCCTCCACATAGGTGGACTGGAGAGGATGAGGCTGTTTTGCCGTGATGAAGCCACAATGGAGTGGCTCCCCCCCCCCCCCCAGTACTCTCTCCTTTGCACCAGTTGCTCTCAGGCCATATAAGAGCTCTGGACGGGCCAGTTCTGGCCCCCGGGCCTTATGTTTGACACCCTTGCTCTAAGCATTCCACTAGTACTAAAAATGTTTCAACATGGTATTATCCATACATGTGATCCATAACCCCATTTGTATGTATCCCATGCCTCTTTCCTTGTGACAGCCTATTTAAAACACTTATCCCCCTTGAGCCATGCATGTGAACATTTTTCAGAGTTGACTCCGAACTCTACTGACATCATCTTGTGTCTACGGCTGAGTAAGGGATCTGCTTGCTGGCTGATGCATTTGGAGGGTGTGTGTGGTGTCAGAGGCATATTTATATTCAGATGGCTAAAGAACCTTAACCTGAGCCGGCCTCGACTGGGAGGGTGGGGTAGAAATCCAATAAACAAACAAACAAAGCCAATGCAAAAAACTGCCTTACTGGTCAATGTAGTCCTTTAGCATGGGCTGACCATTCATGAAAATGGAGATCCAAGCAGCTGAGTTTGTGTGAGGCTGGTTAAGGCCTTGCAAACCCCCAAGGCAGAACTCAAACATATCATGAAACCCAGAAACCCAGAACTAGATAAGTTAGAATTCAGAACAAATACATGCATTATTCGAGGCGTAGTAGTTCAGCAGTTCGAGACCCGGGTGCCGCAAGACGGAGTGAGCTCCCTTCTCTGGTTCCAGCTCCTGCCAGCCTAGCAGTTCGAAAGCAAGACATTGCAAGTAGATAAATAGGGACCACTTCGGTGGGAAGGTAACAGCGTTCCGTGCGCCTCGGTGTTTAGTCATGCCGGCCACATGACCACGGAAACGTCTTCGGACAGCACTGGCTCTTCGGCTTTGAAACAGAGATGAGCACCGCAACCCTAGAGTCGGATTCGACTGGCTTTCGAGCAAGGGAACCTTTACCTTTACCCATGCTACGGACTTAAATTGGTTTCAGCGGTACGCCTGTCCCACAACACTGGGAAGTAAGGGGACTGGGCATATCTAATAGAGAATTACCACTTTTGTCACATTTAAGCCCCCAGGGAGGCAACAGCTGGACTGGGGGTGAATAGAGGACCGCTGAGAAGCCTCCTTGGTCCTAAACAGCTGCCACAGGGCCAGAGTGGCCATACAGAACGATCTAACATCACTATGCACATTCTCTGGCAGTGATGGTGGCAAAACGTGTATTTTTCCTACTCTGTGCCGTGTGTCTACACAAAGTTGGAGAGAGAGAGAGAGAGAGAGAGATAATTTTAATTCACTCTAAGACTTTAATTCACTTACAGAATTAATTATCCCACTGCACCAGTTTTCCCTTGTTGGTTGCTCCGTGCTTGATGCAGCCTTCCTGGTCTCGGTTCTCAGCAAAGCTGACCAGCAGTTCTGTTCCGGTCAGTGGAGGGAACTGTTGCGTTTG
>NW_015162010.1:205573-227106 GCF_001447785.1 Gekko japonicus | reverse complement strand
GACAGCGCTGGCTCTTCGGCTTTGAAACGGAGATGAGCACCGCAACCCTAGAGTCGGACTCGACTGGCTTTCGAGCAAGGGAAACCTTTACCTTTACCTTTACCCATGCTACGGACTTAAATTGGTTTCAGCGGTACGCCTGTCCCACAGCACTGGGAAGTAAGGGGACTGGGTATATCTAATAGAGAATTACCACTTTTGCCACATTTAAGCCCCCAGGAGTTTTTAAGGGAGGCAACAGCTGGACTGGGGGTGAATAGAGGACCGCTGAGAAGCCTCCTCGGTCCTAAACAGCTGCCACAGGGCCAAAGTGGCCATACAGAACAATGATCTAACATCACTATGCACATTCTCTGGCAGTGATGGTGGCAAAACGTGTTTTTTTCCTACTCTGTGCGATGTGTCTACACAAAGCTGAACAGAGAGAGAGAGAGAGAGAGAATTTTAATTCACTCTGAGACTTTAATTCACTTACAGAATTAATTTTCCCACTGCACCAGTTGTCCCTCGTTGGTAGCTCCATGCTTGATGCAGCCTTCCTGGTCTCAGTTCTCAGCAAAGCTGACCAGCAGTTCTGTTTCTAGTCAGTGGAGGGAACTGTTGCGTTTGCCCCCCCCCCCCCCCCCCCGAGTGTATAACAGCTTGCAAGGAAATTATTTCACAGTTAATATGATTCCTATCCTACAATAACTTTGGGTGCCTTTGTAGTAGGTCGGTCCTAGAATACCAACCAGAGCATTCAGCCAAATGAGCTTGAGAGTGATGGCTGGATGAGATTAAAATACCAAGCAAAATAAAAGGGCACGCTGGGGCATGAATTAGGGTAGTGAGACAGCTACCTGGGTGAGACCGCATATCCATCGCTATGCCTGTGGGAGTCCAAATGTTACTGGCGCAGTATGCTGGACCGTCTCCCTTTTGGTGTAGTGGTTAAGAGCGGTGGACTGTAGTCTGGGAGAACCGGGTTTGTTTCCCCGCTTCTCCACATGCAGCCAGCTGGGTGGCCTTGGGTCAGTCACAAGTTCTCTCATAGCTGTTCTCTCAGAGCTCTCTCAACCCCACCTACCTCACAGGATGTCTGTTGCAGGTAGGGGAAGGGAAGGAGATTGTAAGCCGCCTCCTGAGACTCCGAGTGAAGGGTGGAGTATAAATCCAACTCCTCCTCCTTTTTCTTCTTCTTCTTTCCTTTCAGAGGGGAGCCGTGTTGGACGGCAGAAGAACAGCAAGATGCAAGCCCCGTAGCACCCGAGAGACCAAGAAGATTTTCAGGATATGAGCTTTTGAGAGTCCAAGCTCTCTTGACAAAGCGCATATCCTGAAAATCTCGTTGCTCTGTAAGGTGCTACTAGACTCACATCTAGTTGTCCTTGATCCCATAATCATGGAGCCAGCTTGAGATCTGTTTTGTGCTGACTCTATGTTGTACCATTGAGCAATCCCCCTATTTTGGGTCTATTTAGTACACGGATTTAAGGGGGGAGTGAGGGAAGGAAACAGAGATATGACCCCACCAGTGCTCCCTCTAAGCTATGGAGTCTTGTGAGCAAAAATTCTACTTTGTGAGCTAACTGGCACTAAAGTTGTGAACAAGCGGTTTGGCAGCTGCGTGAATTAGTTTGCTCTGGAGCCCTCCTTTCTGAGCTAAGACAAAAATGTGTGAGCCGGAGGCTAAAAAACTGTGAGCTAGCTCACACGAACTCAGCTCAGAGGGAACACTGGACCCCTAGTAGTTTTCATTGAATGTCTGCAGTATCGTTGGCAACATTGGTGTGAGTTCAATAGATTGCTGTATCGTAGTAGGACTTTTATCCCCTCTCTTGTGAAGCTTCTTCTTGGTAGGTTCTACACACGTGAGCTTCCTCGCCAGCATGCTGTGGGATGCTCAGATGACGGAGATTGCTGTTGGCAGTTCGTCTTGGTTCTTTCTTCTCTAAACTCCTTTCCCCCCTGGTTGCTGCCCTGTGTTATTTGGTATCTTGCAAGCATCAGTAATGAAGAGGAGAGGTCTGGTTAGCGAGTATCTTCATCGCCAGCGGTGACATTGTCCAATGCCATGGGGGTGTCTGCCATTTTATCTCCTACATTATTGCTTGGTGTACATACCATCATGACTGTGTCATGCTGGTGCAAGTGTTGCCACAGAGACTGCTTGCATAGCAGGGCTACAGTCTCAGCCCGTAAATGAACTGTATCTTGGAGCTTCCCCTTCCTTACACATCTTTTACAGTCTTCCTG
The DNA here is from genome assembly GCF_001447785.1 of Gekko japonicus. Lineage (NCBI taxonomy): Eukaryota > Metazoa > Chordata > Lepidosauria > Squamata > Gekkonidae > Gekko > Gekko japonicus. The sequence continues at coordinate 224,871 of NW_015162010.1, read as the reverse complement.
AATTCGCGTCACAGGGTTTTCTGGTATTTGACATTGTATTAGGAAGGCTCCTTAATACGTTTCCCTGAGTGTCTTGACTGGTAAGGTCCTGCATAATTTCATTTGAAGAAAATGCTTTAAAAAAAACAAAAACCCGCAAGGAGTTTCAGAACATTTTACTGAAGAAATTTGATACTGCCCGTTACCTTTCTAATGTACTGAAAATCAGACATAACTGGGCACAGTGGCTGTAGCTCATCCTAGAAGGAGCTGCCGAAAGAAATATCAGTTCTGCAAAAAGTACATTCTCTTGTATAACTTCCGACTCCCTGAAATGAATCTTGCAGCAGGGAAGATCTGGACTGTCACCTTTCAAGAATGCCCTTCTTGTTTTGCACTGCACCTAGCATTTTTAAGGTTTTCTTAAAGTAGAAGTTAGTGATAAAGCCGGCTCCTTATGCTCCCCTTTTGTGCTTACCCTCTACCCCCACACACACTCTAAAGTTGTGGGGGGAGGGTTAGAGTGAGAAATGGCAGGTGCTGCCACGCATTACTTCCTTCTCATCAGGCCACCACCTAAAATTTGGGGAGCAATAGACGTTTGCAACAAATGAGACCATCTGTCCTCCCCACCAGACAAGCCAATGACCCCACTGTTCAGGACAATGCTGGTTCCAAAGGAAGTCAGCCTGCGGACCAAGTTCCCGCTGGGTTTCGTGTAAGTAGGTTAGACCAAACCTGGGAACCTTTCACAGATCCTGTCAACATGGATTTCAGCGTGTGCTCTTTGCCGAAGCCCGTCCTAGACAGATCAAAGAAGCTTTTAATTTGTATTTAATCACTCCTCAGAAAAAGCATCCACCATATCCCGCCCCCTAGGTATTATGTGAAATGCTTGGCGATTGTAAGGTTTAGCTCATCCAGAGCAAATGCTGCTCCCTTTTCAGATGCTAAGTAAGAAAATCAGACGGGGGATGCACATAGTTTCCAATATGTTGCTTTTCTCTCCTTTGCATTTCAGTATAGATTAGAATCTGAATCGTGGCGAGTTCATCTCGATCAACGCCGCTGAGAATGTGCTGTGAAAATTGTGTTAAATGCTAGGGGAGTGGCGGTTGGGTAAACAAGACTAGTTTCTTGAACTCTTAATGAACCAAAGCTTGAACTTCTTTGCGAAGCATGTAAAACACAAGCCTGTCACAATCACTGGAAAAGACAATAACGCTAGGAAAAGTTGAAGGCGGTAGGAAACGAGGAAGACCTCAGGTGAGGTGGATGGACTCCATCAAGGAAGCCACAGACCCCAGGTTGCAAGACCTGAGCGAGGCTGTTAAGGACAGGATATTTTGTAGGTCTTTAATTCAGAGGGTGGCCAGGAGTCAGAAATGGCTTGATGGCACTTAACACACACATCACAATCCTTTGGTGGTTAGATTAATTTATCCAAGTACTGTGGACTCTTTAAAAAATACGAAAACATGGAGGCATTTCAGAGACAGACATGGGATAATCATCTTGATTAACTTCTCATGAGAATGGGCACTAGTGTTCCCTCTAAGCTGAGTTAGTGTGAGCTAGCTCACGGTTTTTTAGCCTCCAGCTCATGCATTTTTGTCTCAGCTCAGGAAGGATGGCTCCGGAGTAAACAAATTTCTGCATTAGCCAAATCGCTCGCTCAAAACTTTAATGCCAGCAAGCTCATAAAGTAGAATTTTTGCTCACAGGACTCCACAGCTTAGAGGGAGCATTAATGGGCACCTGTCACTCAAAGTAATGTCACCAACTAAATTTGCGTAGGTGGTGGTTCTGTGCAGGGCCAGAACAAGTTAGGAAATTAAGGAGACATTAGGAGAACAGGTTCAAAAGGGGACTAGTTAGATTCATTGAGGAAAAGTCTGTCAGTGGCTACTAGCCATGGCGACTGAGGCACTAATCCGAGGCACTAATCCTCTGAATCCCAGAGCTAGGATGCAACATCAGGGGAAGGCCTTCAGCCTCTATACCCTGTTGATGGCCCTTCAAAGGAACTGGTTGGCCACTGTATGAGACAGGATGCTGGACCACACGGACCACCGGCCTGATCCAGCAGGGCTCTTCTTATGTTCTTAAAAGCAACAGCTGTATGAATAGCCAGTTTGGCGTAGTGGTTAAGTGTGTGGACTCTAATCTGGGAGAACCGGATTTGATTCCCCGCTCCTCCACTTGCAGCTGCTAGATGACCTTGGGCAAGCCGTAGTTATGTCAGAGGTGCTTTTGAAAGAGCAGTTGTTGAAAGAGCTCTCTCAGCCCCACCTACCTCACAGGGTGTCTGTTGTGGGGAGGGGAAGGGAAAGGAGATTGTAAGCTGCTCTGAGACTCTGAGTGAAGGGCGGGGTATAAATCCAATCTCTTCTTCCTCTTCTTTCAGAGGGTTGAAGCATTTCAGTAAATGTTCCGGGGGATATCGTTATGCAGTGACTAAAGGGTACTTAATAGGATTTACACTGCAAATTAGGACACCGCTGTGTTCCTACCGATGACAGCCACTGTTATAAAACAACTGTGTTACAGATATTTCTAAGTCTGCTAAAATGTATGCAACCTATTAGAAACTGTGTTTATTGTATCAGCTCCTGTACCACTCCATAGAAATGCAAATATAGTTTTACTGCCCTTTGGTACTCCTACTTCATGCTAACAAAACTGCTAAGCCAGGAGGGTACCAAAATGTGGTCATTGAGCCAGTCCTGTGGTGTACCTTCATTTCATTCCCCTTAATCTTTCATCCCAGATTTGCAGTTTTTAATCTTCTGCTGTGCCCTGTCCCATGTAAAGCTGACAGAGCCCTCTGTATAATTACTCCTTTGTTCTGTATGACATTGCTAGCATAGCACAGTAACTAAAACAATCACATATAATCACACAGGCTGCTGGTTCAGTCAAAAACATGGATGTATGCCAGACAATTTCATCCTCAGCTCCCTCATCTGTAATGTGTCCTGTGATATGGTTGGAGGGTGCATAGTGAACCGAGTTCCCTGACACTGAAGTGAGTGATGGACATATTTCATGTGTTCCATTTGTGCAGAAATTATTGCTGGATGCGTTCGCAGGGTGTCTGTTGTGGGGAGGAGAAGGGAAAGGAGTTTGTAAGCTCCTCTGAGACTCCGAGTGAAGGGCAGAGTATAAATCCAATCTTTTCATCCTCCTCTTCTTCTTCTTCAGCACAGATAAAGCTGGTTGTTTGCTGAGTTCTACTTTAGCCTTATACCTTGGTCCTTATACATTTGTCCTTATACATCAAGAGCCAGCATGGAGTAGTGGTTAAGAGCAGCAGGCTCCAGTCTGGAGAACCGGGTTTGATTCCCCACTCCTCTACATGAAGCCAGCTGGGCAACCTTGGGCCACTCACAAGTTCTCTCAGAACTCTCTCAAACCACCTGCTGTTCTTATTCCTCCCCTTCCGCCTCCTCCCTTCTGTCTCAGCTTTGCATGCTCTGATTAGCAGCAGCTTTTTGAAATGGAGATTTTGGAGGGGTTGAACTGGAATGTGCACAAAATATGTGCTTGGCCACTGGGCTACGGGTAGGGTTGCCAGCTTCCAGGCAGGTGGTAGTTGGAAATCTCCTGGGATTACAATTGATCTCCAGGTGACAGATATCAGTTCACCTGGAGATAAATGGCCACTTTGGAAGGTGTACATTCTGTGGCATTCTACCCCATGAAAGCCCCTCCCCTCCCCAAATCCCGCCCTCCTCAGGCTCCACCCCCAAAATCTCCAGGTATTACCAAACCTGGAGCTGGCAGCCCTAGCTACTGGCTGTCTTTCCACTTAATTTGAATTAGTCCATAAGAACGTAAGAGAAGCCAATGTTTGGATCAGGCCAATGGCCCATCCAGTCCAACACTCTGTGTCACACAGTGGCCAAAAATACCAGGTGCCATCAGGAGGTCCACCAGTGGGGCCAGGTCACTAGAAGCCCTCCCACTGTTGACCCCCCCCCCAAGCACCAAGAATAAAGAGCATCACTTGCCCCAGACCGAGAGTTCCTATCTATACCTTGTGGCTAATAGCCATGGATGGACCTCTGCTCCATATGCTTATCTAATTCCCTCTTGAAGCTGTCCATGCTTGTAGCCACCGCCACCTCCTGTGGCAGTGAATTCCATGTGTTAATTATTTTCACATTCATCTCATTTCCCTTGCATCTTCTTTTACTATGGTTTGAATTTACATGGTGAGCTACCTGGGGCCAAAATCTGTTTGTTTTCTGTAATGCGTACATTGATATTGCGGTATTAATACTAATAATTGGAAAACAGCATTAAGCCTTCATAGCTAATGAAAGGAGTCATTTGCTATTGTAGGAAATCAGACAATTTGACCAGGAGTATAATGTAATACATTACAGCTATAATTTCAAGAAATCACTGTGCATATTGGGTTTTTGTAGTCATAAATCAGATGTTTATTTTTTTGTATATTGACACTATGGCTGTAAGGCTCAAAAAGCAGGAAAATAACTTTACAATTGTTCTTCTTGAATGTGCACTATTTATGAAAGCCGCATTGTTTGTGAAGTAGACTATAAAGCTAAGGTATAAATTTCAAATACAGATAATTTCGATCCCCCACTCTTTAGCCCTAAACTTTTCTCCCTTGTTTTGTGTCATATGATCAGTAGCTATTCTGTCGATATGATAATGTATTCTTATTAACACCAGCCAACATTGAAGCTTCTTACTCACTGAGTTCAAAATGCCACTCTTTATTACAGATCCTTTTTTTCAGTTATGTATTATTCATCTCTTATGTTCCCTGTGATGAGATCAAGGTGGAAAGTCTGCTTTTCCCACCCCTTTTATTCCTGGAGTAGGTTAGGGTTCATGATTGGCTCAAAATCAGCTTTGAGTTTTGTTACAGAGTAGAGATTTGAATCTGGGATTTATCAACCTCCAGGAGGGCCTGAAGATCTCCTAGAATTACCACTGATCTCCAGATAGAGGTTAGTTCCCCTGGAGAAGATATCTGCTTTGGAGGGTGGAATCTATGGCATTATACCCCCAAAAGCACTTTCTCCAGTCTCCGTGTCCTAAAACTCATAGAATTATAGAGTTGGAAGGGGCCATACAGGCCATCTAGTCCAACCCCCTGCCCAATGCAGGACCAGCCTAAAGCATCTCTGACAAATATTCATCAAGCCTCTTCTTGAAAGCTGTCAGTGAAAGGGAGCTAGCCACCTCTCTAGAGAGGCAACTGATTCCACCTTTGAACCACTCTGACCGTGAAAAAGTGTTTCCTGATATCTAGCCGATACCTTTCTGCATGTAACTTAGACCCGTTGCTTTGGGTCCTGTCCTCTGTTGCCAACTGGAACAGCTCCTTGTCCTCCTCCAAATTACAGCCTTTCATATATTTAAAGAGAGCAATCATGTCCCCCCTCAGTCTCCTCTTCTCCAAACGAAACATTCCCAAGGCCCTCAGCCTTTCCTCGTAGGCCTCAGTCTCCAGACTCCTGATCATACTCGTCGCTCTCTTCTGCACCCTCTCGATTTTGTCCACATCCTTTTTGAAGTGAGGCCTCCAGAGCTGCACACAGTACTCAAGGTGCGGCCTGACCAAGGCAGGGATTTCCCAACATGGAATTGGCAACCCTAGACTGCCTGTTCCTGATCAACACTCTAACTCCTAATTTCAGTTTGGATGAATATTTTTTGTAAGCATCAGTTTTGTTCTAAGCAATAATTCATTGCTCTTATGCACATTATTTCAATTTGGTGCAGAATCTTTCTTTTTATGTGATGCTTAACTTTAACATTTTTTCTTGGCAAAAGTCTGATCTTCTTGCTTTTGGGAAGAAAAGAAGGCCATACCAGTGGGTAGGAGAAAAAAGGAACGAGGTGCAAGGTTGAGAGTTTTATTAGATCTTCTAGATCCCTACACATTTCGCTATTAACTTCGTCATCGTATGAAAACTTCTCAGCTCCCACCTTGTACAATTGGAGACCTATAGGGATCTAGAAGACTATGCATCTCGTTCCTTTTTTCTCCTACCTTCTTGCTTTTTGAAAAGAATTTGTCTTTGTTTCCTGAGTGTTCCCAGCTTTCCTCAGTGACATCTGACAGTTTCTGTAAGGAATGTATTTCTGTCTTAATAGCTTTCCTTTTAATATGGTTCTGAAATAGTACTTAGTAATTTGAATGAAGTCTGAGACATCTGGTTTCTTTTTAAGAGGGTTATAAAAACGATTTGAAGATTTGAAGAACGCCTGCTTGTAAGAGAAAGGGATGGTGAGAGGTCAATGATAAGGCTAGGCTGCAGAGTCCAGTAGCAACTTAAAGACTAACAAAATTTGTGGCAGGGTATGGTGACTCACTGCTCACTTCTTCAGATCCGAAGAGGTGAGCTGTGACTCATGAAAGCTCATGCCTTGCCACAAATTTTGTTAGTCTTTAAGCTGCCACTGGACTCTTGCTCTTTATGGCACAGACAGACAGACTAACATGGGCCCTGGTCACACGGGAGGTTTAGGGCCAGAAGAGGGATGGATCAGGGGCGCAGCAAACGGGCGCGATCAAACCGCAACACCCGTCCCTGATCCGGCCCTTCAGGCCGAAAATGCGCATCAAAAAAGAACATGCTAAAGAGCAGGACTTACCTAAAACACCGCAGGAAGCGCGGCCGTCGGATCACCAGCGCGCCCGTCTTCAGGAGCAATCGAGGCTCCCAGCCGAACTGCGCATGCGCACACATGCGCAGCCGGCGGCCTCGCGCTCCCTTCCGTGGCTTTCTCCCCGGCATCTGATCGTGCTGGGGAGCAACTGCGCGGCGGCTCATGGGATCTGTGTGATCCCGCCGCCACGTGTCTCTTTTGGTAAGGCTTTCAAAAGCCACACTTTGCCCGCATCAATTTCCTCCCGTGTGGCAGGGGCCATGGCTACCCAGCTTGAGGCTAGGCTCTGTTAGTAGAAAACCTGTATCTTAGGCACTTGATCCATACTGGTGGTTGGAGGTAGAAAGTACCATCAGTTTGCAGCTGACTTATGGCGACCCCATAGGGTTTTCAAAGCAAGACACATCCAGAGGTAGTTTGCCATTGCCTGCCTCCACTGCACACCCCTGGTATTCCTTGGAGGTTTCCCATCCAAATAGTATCCAGGGCTGTCCTTGCTTGGCTCCCAAGATCTGATGAGGTGAGGCTAGCCTGGGCTGTCCAGGTCAGGTCCATACTGGATAGTAGTCAATTAACCTGCCTTTGAAAGCCTCCATCAGGATTTTTTAGCAGGCTACGTAAAGGTCTGAAATTCCTAGAAGCCTGCATAAAGTTTCTATTCTATATCAGGTGGGCCAGGTGTTTCCAACCCGGTCTAGAGAGCTGATCTAATTAAATTTAAAAACGAGCTCATTTTTATATCCACTTTTCTGTTTACGAAGTTGACCATTGGGGTAAGGAAGTTTGGTTTCTTTCAAGATGACTCCATGGTCTACACCACAAGAGGGACAACTGCAGTAGAAAAATCGCTTTCTTGCTCGTTGAATATATTTTACTTTCGTTTACGTGACTCTGACAAAGCTTGTGTTTGAGGCCGACAGCTGGCTCTGGGAAATGGTTTTCTAATGTTGCTTTTAAAGGGTTTTGCCTGTCTCAAAGATTACACACTGTGTTCTGTTTTTTGAATATTTCATTTTTGAAGTCTGCTAGGGTGGGAAGGTCAGGCTTAATGGTGGTGCCATTCAACTACTGAAGTAGTGCTGAAGAGAATGCACCTTCTGGAAGCCATACCGGTCAGTAGTTTTGGTTGCTTCCTGCTCTGTCCATTTGTAGTTTACCATTAAACAGCAAAATTTGTCTATCAGTTTACGAGATTTAAGTGCTGTTGTTTAGACAGTTCGTTTAAGCCAAACTGTTCTAATAAGGCTTCCTGTGATGATAAAGTGTTTAGGAATGTACTACCATATTGTCCATTACACTGTGGGTCTGCTAGGCTCAGTTTCTTTTTTGCTTTATGGTTGCTAGGCCACATCCCCTTTGGCATACAAGATAATGGGGCAAGATTGAGTTAAATGTAGGACTAGTTCTCCCTGCATGAGGTCTTTGGACAGGTGTCTGAGAACATAAGAACAGTCCTGTTGGATTAAACCAGAAGCCCATCTATTCCATCATCTTGTTTCAGGCAGCGACGAACCAGTTGCCCTGGAGGTCTATGAGGTACAGAGAACCACTACCAGCATCAAAAGTTATAAAGTATTTATTAAAAAGAAAATGTTTACAAGCATACTTTTAGCATAGCACCAGATCGAGCAAGGAATTCAAAAGAAATGGGTAAAACCTAATTCCTCTGTACCTCTCTCTAAACATGCCCTATCAGATGTTAAAATATAGGACAGGCTCCTTAGTTTAGGATGTTATAGATCTCTACAGAGTTGCAATTACCTTGCACCTTCCTCTAGCTCTTCAGGCCAGCACATGATTAATGGCTGCCTCCTCCAGACCTCAGTTAAGAGTCCTGTCTGCTTTGATGGCCGCAGCAAAGAGAGCTTCCTCCTTGCTTCCAGGAGTTTTAGTACCTCTCTTTCCCCCACCCACTGACAGGCTGGGTCAGAGAAGCTTTTCCTGGAGATTCTTCCTGGAGATTATCTTGTCTAAAGTCCTCTCAATTTCTGTTCCCTGCTTGGAGGGGGGGGGGAGCTTGACCATCCCATTGTCTAGACCTATTAGCATTTGTGTGAAGGTGGGCTGAGGTTAGTCTAGAAAGCAATTCCACTGACTTCCCCCCTTCCCCAGAGAGGGGGAAAAAAAACCTTTTAAAACTCAGAATGAAGGTTTTGTTCATTTCAAACCTCCAAAGAAAAAATGCATTTCGTCAGAGCTTGACTAAAACTTCATTGGTCTTAAAGGTGCCACTGACTGGACTCGAACTTTGTTCTGCTCCTTCAGACCAACATGGCTACCCACCTGAATCTGTCTGCATTATTTATAGTGTTCCTTGTCTTATGCCGTTTGTTGTTCATGTTGTCTTTTAATTCTGTACTATTCCACTACTCAGTGAACATTTTATGCTATGACAGTATGTTGCCTTTATTCTGTAACCCATCTTGAGTCTCAACAAAGAAAGGTGACCTACAAGTAAAGGGAGAAAAAGTTCTGTCTACCCACTTTTTCCACCCCTTGGATAGCTTTTATAAACCTCTATCATGTCCCCCTCGGTTATATTTTTTCCTAAACTGAAAATTCCAGACTCTTTAGTCTTTCCTCATAGGAAAGGTGTTCCAGCTCCTTAATCATTTTTGTTGTCCTCTTCTGTACTTTTTTCCGGCTCTGCAGTACCCTTTTTGAGACGACAGCAGTCAGAACTATACAGAATGTTTGGTGTAGTGGTTAAGAGTGCGAACTCTAATCTGGGAGAACTGGGTTTGATTCCCCACTCCTCCACATGAAACTGCTGGTGTGAGCTTGGGTCAGTCACAAGTTCCCTCAGAGCTGTTCTCTCAGGGATAGTTCTCAAGGGAGCTCTCTCAGCCCCACCTACCTCACAGGGTGTCTGTTGTGGGGAGGGGAAGGGACAGGGATTGTAAGCCGCTCTGAGACTCCTTTGGGTAGTGAAGGGCGGGGTTTAAATCCAAACTCCTACTCCTACTCCTACTCCTCCCAATGAGGCTGAATGTCCATTCAGGGACATTACAATATTAACTATCTTATTTTCTTTTTCTTTCCCAATAATCTCCCTTGGTTGTCTTTTTCACTGCTGCCAGTGTTCCCTCTAAGCTGAGTTAGTGTGAGCTAGCTCACAGTTTTTTAGCCTCCCGCTCACACATTTTTGTGTTTGCTCAGGAAGGATGGCTCCAGAGCAGACTAATTTATACAGTAGCCAAATCGCTGGCTCACAACTTTAATGCCAATAGCTCACAAAACAGAATTTTTACTCACAAGACTCCACAGCTCAGAGGGAGCATTGGCTGCCACACACCCTTAAGAATAGTATACTCCATTTCCATGTCACTTTGAAAACTGCTGTTGAAAGTCTGGCGTTTTCCAAGTCCATGGCCCTGTTAATACACTTAGGACAGACAGACAGCTACAATACTTTCTGTTCTCCAAATATAATAACATTGTAAATTTTTACAACTAACAATTCAAAGAGTCTTCCCCCAACAATATCACAGCAGGCAAACCAGAGAAGAATTGATTTTTATACCCCGCTCTACTCTACCTTAAGGAGTCTCAAAATGGCTTACAATCACCTTTCCCTTCCTCTCCCCACAACAGGCACCCTGTGAGGTGAGCGGGGCTGAGAGAGTTCTGAGGGAACTGTGACTGACCCAAGGTCACCCAGCTGGCTGCATGTGGAGGAGTGGGGAATCAAATCCAGCTCTCCAGATCAGAGTCCGCCGCTCTTAACCATGGTTATGAGAGAGAGAGATTCGTTATATCTCGGTTAGAAAAAAAGTCAGCATCGCTCTTTTATTCCTGAAGTTTTAGTTAACTTGCCCGCTATTGAGGGCTCCTTTCGGATCTTTTGAATAACTTGTTGATATTTCAGTGGGGAGGTCAGTGTCTTAATTGAGCCTTCCCACTTACCTGGAGCCATTGATGCCATTTTTAAATCTGAAGAACTTCAACTTCAAAAACATTACCGACCAGAATGTACTACCGACTTTCATGTACTACCGACCAGAAAGCAGGGAAAGACGTGGCTATTTTAATTTTTTTTTATTGTGCCAGGGACTTCCAAAGCTGTGGGCCAGCTGCTGCTAAACATTTTGCTGCTTTTACGGGCTTCACCACTGTGACTTATAATTCCATTGAGCTGGAAGAGTGCACCTGCTGGGGCAGGTCATGGAATTTGAGAGAAGTCTCCTAGGTATCTTGGCAGCCTGCACCTTAAAAACAAAAAGCCTGGAAGCAAGAACATTGGGAGTTAATCAAGAGGTTTCCAAACTATAGCCGCTGTCTGACTGACCGAATACTGGTTTTCCATTGGACTAAATGCTAATAAGTGGGTTTTTTTAATATAACTCCCAGTCTTCTTGCTTCCAGACTTCTTTTTAACGGTGCAAATGTCATGATGAGGCAGTTAACACGCTGCATCTCTGAAACGGTTTTCAGCTCCACCAGACAGACATTTCAGAAACTTTTGCAGGTTCACAAAGCAGGTTCACAACAATGAGGGCTAGAAACTTGACTTTTTTTAAAAAAAAAAGCCAATGCCATCAGAACTTGGTGCCGATCACCAGACCTTTTGTATAATTTTAGTGGAGTAGCCATGCTCCAGCCCTTGCAATGAAAATAAACAAGAATCTAGGGGTCCATCATATGCACTTTTTTCAAACTCAGTGAGTGGCTTTCCTTTATTGCAAAACCAGAAGTGGCCTGTAGCCCACAAAAGCTTATGATGGAATAGAATTGTGTTATTCTTTAAAATTGCACTAGATTCCTGTGTGTTCATTTGCAGATTATGTGACATTCTAGAGTATTAGTAATATTACATTGGCAGTTGCCAAGTTCTTCTCTCAGTCGATTAAGATTTAAAATAATTAAATTTTATATTATATAGACACATGCATTTTTTTTGTCTTAAGTATGACAACTGTTCAGAGCTGAATTGGCTTTAAGAGCAGTATCGTTAAAGTAAAGAGTATTAGTAACTGTTCTGTGGGCATAGAGCAGGGGTCACAGGGGAATGGGAGGGGATATCTGTGAATTTCCTGCATTGTGCTGGGGGTTGGACTGGATGACCCTTGGGGTCCCTTCCAGCTTGAGAGCCAGTTTGGTGTAGTGGTTAAGAGTGGCAGATTCTAATCTGGAGAATAAAAGCACCACAAAATGCCAACATGTGATAAAACACTAAGGTGAGCTGGCAATGCTGCTTGGCTCTTAACACAGGAGCCTCACTGCGTTGGTTTTACTTGTTAGCGACTATAGGCTTATTAAGGATCTTCTGTGTTTGATTAATCAGGACACTGTATGCTCAAGGAGTGGGAGGGAAAGATATTGATAGCAAAGTGGCTAAGTGTCTCCGCACAGTCTTAAGCCACCAGAATAACCTAATGGCCATTAGGGGTTATCTTGTTAAAGTTTAATTTAATAATGTTTTTGGCCTTTTGACCACACTCAGAATCAGTATGTGGCAGCCATCCTTGTTCCTGCCTCAGCAATTTTGAAATATATATTTTAAACAATTGAGAGGAAGGGAAACTCTTAAAAAAATTGTTGTTGTTAAAGAAAAGATCTTACACACATTGCTAATTATTTTAGTAAGTACTACCTCGGAAGCAGCTCTTGCTAGACAATTAAAGTCGTTGACATGATTTTTTTCTAAATGTTATGCATATGGAAAGGGTCGGTTTACTATGGTTTCACTTCATGTATGTTGGTTTGGGTCTTAAGTGTGGCTATAGGGTGGGGTATTCAAAAAATATTTACTGAGCCGCAGAAGTCCCTTGATTCCCTTGCATAAATGTCTGTCCAATGCCACTTGCTTGCAGGAAATCTGGAAATTGTAAAGCAATGTCTACATTAGAAAATGCACTGTAGAATTTGGTGGTAATTTTCAAAACGGTTGTAATTACATCTATTACATAAAAACAAATTATTTTTATAGAGGAAACAAAATCAAATGACTTCATCAGTAACAATTTAAAACTAGAAGCTAATGCATTTTCTCCCCTATACCTTCCATTCTTTTTAGTGCATTAGCTGTTACCATTGTTAAATGACTGCTTCAACATTGATTGACATCTCTCAGAACCAATTAAAATTCACAGCAGCACCTTGCGGGATGTGGCAGGTTATTTGAAATACCTTGAATTATGATGTGCAAGTTACCTAGTTGCCATTGTAGTATTCAAGTAAAATGTGTCATTTTTTTCCTCAAATAAAAAAAAAGTTCTTAATTTCTAGAACAGATCTCTTAACTTAATATTGTTTATCTTTTTTTCCTATTTGTGAATGATAGCAGAAAATCAACTTAAAGCTTACGTATCCAGCTAATGATGTAAGAATATATTTTAATAATAATAAAAAATCTGATTCAGAGAATAAAGTTCTGCTTTAAGTCATGACAATATAAGTAATGTGTGTTAGTGGAGAAATGGTTTATGTGGTCAAAATTTTCATATTTAGTGATCAAAATACTATAAGTCTTTTTTCTTACATTTAAATGTCAAAACAATATTTATATAAAGGGACTTTGTGTGTGATGTTCGCAGTCTAAAAATGCAGAAATGTCATGGTGCTGAGTATTAAATAGTTCGGAGCGCCCTGCTTCTTACTGGTCTGTTACTTAATTTATTCACAGTGTAGCGAGCTTTAAATATCAATGAAAGTAAAACACGTATAACTTACACCCGTAACCTAGCAGCTGCAAAATTTGCATGTGGAATGCCTATATTATCACCGTCTTAAGCCTCATTTTAAAAGTTTAATGCATGCAGCTCATTCTTTTTACCCGTTTTCAGCTGCACTTTGATAAATAAATAGATCATCTAAGATTCAATAGGCCAATTGCAGCATATAATAGCTATTCAGAGGCAATTAAACTGCCTTTTTTCATGCCGGCATGTGAGTGCGCCCTTTTCCAACCTTCAACTTGATTCACGGTGATTCAAAATTAACTTAAAAGTCTTGTTTGCTGACAGCTTAAAGCTTAATTGACTGAAAGCCAAATAGAGTGTGTTCTGTATTCAGCACTAGGGCTATTGATAAAGCCATGTGTAAATTGCACATGTTGAAAGACAGCCATTGGGCCCCCTGTTCTCGTATTAGCCCACAACTTAGCATTGCTGCACAGTCAGAATTGCTTTGTCAAGTCTTTTATCACACCAGGTTAACTCTCTGGAGTTCCTCCAGCAGCAGAAGCATCCTAGAGTATTGAGCCTGGCCAGTACTGTTGCGTCCTGTAAATCTGATACTGATTTCCAGCTTCCTTATTGGTTGGTATTTCCTTTCTCCCTTTTGCTTGTAAGCAATCACACCGGTTACGTTGTCCTCCATATTATTATGATGTGTTTGAGTGGTATTCCCTGTTGCGCTCTGCTTTCAGCAGGCAGGTAGACGGGGAGTGGATCATGTGTATTTTCATCCCTCTCCCCTTCCTAAAAGCGATAGATTAGCAAGCAAATAGAAAATAGCTAAAGTTTCACTTGATGAGCAAAAGATAAGAAAAGCCATAACCGCACAAGTCTTTTACCTGCAGCTTGCTTTAAATCAAGTCTCTCAGTCTGATGCCAATCTTTTAAAAAAAACTATACAATGCCTCGAAGGATTCCGGAAGAAGAGATTTAAGGGTATCCAATCTGGAAAGGGGGGGGGGAGCCTTTCTAATGGGCTTGTTGCCTTGGCTTGGTGGGCATTCAAAATGAGTCGCTTGGGGGGGGATCATTCCCCGATATTCTGGGTGCAAAGCACAAAGTATCATGGATACAAACTAACACCTGGAAGGGGTGCTCTGAGATACGCTGTGAGGTATTAAGAATAAACCATACGCCCCTGCGCTATTCAAGAAAGAAACGTGATAAGCACATGTTGAAAGACAGCCATTGGGCCCCCTGTTCTCGTATTAGCCCACAACTTAGCATTGCTGCACAGTCAGAATTGCTTTGTCAAGTCTTTTATCACACCAGGTTAACTCTCTGGAGTTCCTCCAGCAGCAGAAGCATCCTAGAGTATTGAGCCTGGCCAGTACTGTTGCGTCCTTCTGTAAATCTGATACTGATTTCCAGCTTCCTTATTGGTTGGTATTTCCTTTCTCCCTTTTGCTTGTAAGCAATCACACCGGTTACGTTGTCCTCCATATTATTATGATGTGTTTGAGTGGCATTCCCTGTTACGCTCTGCTTTCAGTGGGCAGGTAGACGGGGGAGTTGATCGTGTGTATTTTCAGCCCTCTCCCCTTCCTAAAAGCGATAGGTTAGCAAGCAAATAGAAAATAGCTAAAGTTTCACTTGATGAGCAAAAGATAAGAAAAGCCATAACCGCACAAGTCTTTTACCTGCAGCTTGCTTTAAATCAAGTCTCTCAGTCTGATGCCAATCTTTTAAAAAAAACTATACAATGCCTCGAAGGATTCCGGAAGAAGAGATTTAAGGGTATCCAATCTGGAAAGGGGGGGGGGAGCCTTTCTAATGGGCTTGTTGCCTTGGCTTGGTGGGCATTCAAAATGAGTCGCTTGGGGGGGGATCATTCCCCGATATTCTGGGTGCAAAGCACAAAGTATCATGGATACAAACTAACACCTGGAAGGGGTGCTCTGAGATACGCTGTGAGGTATTAAGAATAAACCATACGCCCCTGTGCTATTCAAGAAAGAAACGTGATAAGCACAGCCCACTGCTATTAGTGTTCGCGCTGCCATGGCAACCAATGGTATTTAAATGAACATTGACACATCACTGTGTGGATATTCTCTCATTCTCTCTCTCTCTCTCTCTGCCACTTATTTACTCAGGTAGGAAACCCTCCCCCCCAAATCCCTCTTGGTAAGGAACTACCTCTCTAATGCACAGTGCACACTGGAGATATTGTGTAAACAATAATTCAGAATGATTTAAGTGATCATGAGAATTAGAAAGTGGGATAGTTTGTCAGCAAGGGGGTTTCTGAATTGAGTGAGCTTTTCAGAACTCATGGAAATATCTACAAGAATCTTCCTAGGTAGATACAAAGCTTACCCTCATGTACCCAAGCACATTTGAACAATTATGGTGTAGAAGGCACATATCTCCCCATTATCAGTCTAGGTGTATGGACCCTAATGTGGGCTTGACCAAATGCTGAGGAAGAACATGGGCATTTTGGTTCTACGAGGTGCCGGCAAGGCCTGCTTCTCTGTTGCTATCCTGTTTCTCTGTATTTACTTGCACGATTCTGAGGCTGCTTTTGAGGCATTTTCAATTATTCCTTAGTCCCTCTCTTGTAATAACAGCCTTTAGATTATTATATTAACATCACTATTAACAGCCTGCCATAACCCAGACTATGACATTAGCTGACTGTATATTTATGTTGGATACTGCTAATGCTCACCATCGTACACGAATTGCACTAGCACTAGCACTTTGTAATGTTTGTATAACTGTATTATGAGTTTATCTAAATTTGTTTTAGTTGTGCAATATATTCTATGTAAGCCGCGATGAGCCTGCTACGGCAGGGAGGGTGGGATATAAAATAAATAAATAAATTACATCTCATTGTGCTGATTGGACTCTTCCCCTTGTGGTTGGTGAACAGGAAGTAGTCAGGGGAAAGGATTGTAAACAGGTTCCTGCATCGAGGTTACATTGCTGGTGTGTGGTACCCTGCTTTGGCATTTTTCATTGTTTCCGGCTGGAACGGAGGGATTTGTAGATCGTCTTATTCTGTCGTTTGCAATAGTACATCACTTGGAGGGGTAGGTGGTAGCCCTCTCTAGATCTAAACGTCTAGAAGCTATTGAGTGTGGCTACTATCTCTGTTTGCCCCCAGCTGTGCGTTCCACATCTGATTCATGCCCTGAACGTTGCATTTTGCTCTACCCTGATTTGTCCCCTCCATTCGACAATACTTTGCAGTATATTCTGCAGCTGTTAGTCTGCTGCTGTTCTAATATTTGTGTGTGTGTGTGTGTGTCGTAATTTATTATTAATTGCCTTGAGTGCCCTTGGCATCCTTCGTTTCTCTTAGGGTGACAGTGAAGCATACATTTGCCAGGCCTTTCACCAGAAGAACAGCTGTTCCTTTTCTTTTTTCCCCTGTAGAAGGACTGCAGCAATTTTACATTTGGCTGTTTTTATTTTATAAATGTATATACATTTAATTTTGTTTGACTGTCCCTATACTGTTAATTATTAGCTGCCTGAAAAGGTGGGATTTTTTTTTAAGAATAGTTTTTTTTAAATGCTGCACAAGAACAGGAACTCACAATTGTGCTCCTGTAGTGGCCTGCACATCTCATTTTCTTTGCTTTGCACCGCCGACCATAGGGTTAGGCTATTAGCGTCATCCCTGTGACGCTAAGGAGTGCTGTAACTTTGTCCTTACCGTTTTTTCCCCTTTCTCTTTTGCTTTCTATTGTGCTTCTGCAGACCTTGCCTAGTGACGGTCTGTCTTTGCATAGCAAAATTAGCCTGCTTCGAAGAACTGTGGTTTTAGACCACCGTTCTAAATTTTACTTAATGGTGGCATGCTGTCAAGATTCGACAGGACCTCTGCTAATTGTTGGGAGTTGCAGAGTTATATGCACTCCCTCTTTGTGCTCGTCAGTTATCCAGAACTCACCTTGATAAGGACGGGCAGGAGGAATACAGAATGAGGCTCTGAGCAGAGGCAGATAATCCTTTGCAAAAGAGGCACTCTTCGGTTTGGCAAACATGTGATGATGATGCTTTACTGCCTTCTGAAAAGCATGTGTGTAGCATAAAGAACTAAGTAGCCCCGTGAATTCCCTCCTCCCGCAAGCTTGCTAATTACACACCTAACATTACGCCTGCACTGAACTGCGTCCTGAGGCACTGGCAACCGTTGTGCTCCAGGCTGACAAATCTGTTGACATAAAAGGAAATTCTGCCGGTTTACACATTTAACATATATTGGGTACCGCCAGTTTTTGCAAGTATCTTATTATGGAAATGGTTGTTGCTGTTCTAATACCTACAGATGCACTCTATGGTTGTGGTGTTGTAATCCCTTGAACTTGTTTGTAATATAGTCCCCCTGCTGGAATGATTTAATGAACCGTTTTCAGACATTCCTTGAGAAACAGAAGAAACTTGCGATGTGTAATTCTTTTTTAATAACAGGAAGACAACGGAGTGCTAATAAATGTAATTTGCCCGCGATCTCTGATATTTTATGGCACTTAAAAATCTCTTGCTGTTAAAAAAATTAACATTTTCCTTTGTGGGGAAAATACATTTTCAGTTTCTGTAAGACATTCCATTTTTAGTTTCTGATATTGCTGTATCTCTTATTGATTTCCTGGCAAATCACGGCTATCTAATTTTACCTGCCTTCTCATTGATTTCCAATAAGAACCTGGTCTGTTCATAAAGAATCGGGATAAGTTGCAACGCGGTTTCAAAATGATTGCAATTTAAAATAGTTTGTTACTCTTATACTTTTCAATAAAATAGTAATCATGCTTCAAAATGTAAAATCCAGAATAGTGGTTTTATTGAAGTTTTACCAATGCCCAGTGAGGTTTGATACTCCAGAATGAATTGCTTTTATTGATCAGCTGTTTGTAATCTAGCATATCTTTAAGAGCAAGAGTGATTTGGAAAAAATATTTTCATATGTACTTTGGGTGTGTGTTTTTTGTCTGTCTGTAAGCTGGTCTTCAACATCTGGTGCCAAGTTCCCCCCTTTATTTAATTGATAATTTTACATGTTTGATTTTTTTCCCCTTAGCATATGGGGTATTTTAATATTGTGAATGCCGTGGTCTCTTCTAATCAGTGCCTGAGCTAGGCCATGATCGTGTGGCAGGTTTAAGGATACAGAAGTTCATCTCGTATCGCTGTATGAATGTAATTTAGACATTTTATTTGTTCATCAATTCAGAGACAAAAATGAGGCTTTAATCCATACCACAATGTTGATATCTTTGTTGTAACAATGGCAAAAATAGTTCAATCAAATCCTCTTTTCACAGAAATGGTCCAGGTGCCCATGCATCACACTAAACTTAGCGGATATTAAATGTGTCTCCTTGCTTAAGTAGATATATTTTAAACCCCGCATTACAGTGTGGATTTCTCTCCTCTTGTGCACTGTTGGTTGGGGTTTTTTGTTTGTTTTTTTGCTGCTGTTCTGGACTAAATATTTCACTGTATTGACAAATGAGAGATCTAAAATGGATGAAGCTACCATTTCCCTAGCACACAGTGAGAGCCGTCAGAAAATAGTTTGACACAAAATGGATGCTCTGCAGTTCCGTATGGAACAGACAGACTAGCCCTTTAATCAACCAGGCCTAGATTTTGTGTGTTTTCCTATAGTCTCTCCCACAAACATGCTCCTTATTTGTATTGCTGGTACTGATATAAAAACATTTTTAATCAACTACAAACAAATGCTGTACAATCCTAGCTGTTTTCCCACTCTGTTAATATGGTTTTCTATAATCCTTCTTAATAGCAAAGCCAAACAGTTCTTTAATTTGACAGCCTATTGCACCACTGGTTTGTGCAGTCACACACAATTAAACTTTCAGTAACTATCTGAAAAAGTGTGCATGCACACGAAAGCTTGTACCCAGAATTAAATTTTGTTGGTCTTAAAGGTGCCACTGGAACTCAAACTTTGTTCCGTTGCTTAAGACCAACATGGCTACCCCACCTGAATCTATCTGCAATCCC
>NW_015162010.1:168483-205040 GCF_001447785.1 Gekko japonicus | reverse complement strand
AGGTCACCCAGCAGCTGCAAGTGGAGGAGTGGGAAATCAAACCCAGTTCTCCCAGATTAGAGTCCGCACACTTAACCACTACACCAAACTGGCCAAGTAGATGTTGTTGTTGTTGTTTTGTTGTTTGGAATCAGTGTTGTGAGTATAAGGAAGCTTGACACTGTACTTCCATTGCACAGATGAGTTTCAGTAGAACTCTGTGGGCAAAGTTGCATTAATTATGGAAATGCCATCTGCCTGCTGCCCCACAGATTAATAAAAACCCGGATGGAAAGCCTCCGGAAAAAAAATCATCAGCTACATAAGATTGGGTGCGAAACAGCGAAGCCATAAATGTATGAGTAAAGATGATAAAAAATGTTTCCAGTTTTATATCTTGACAAAGCCATCCGTGAGCGATATCTGTCTTCTTTAAAAAAAAAATTGGGAGCTGTTAACCCTTCCATGGAATGACAGCAATTTAAGAGCACCTGGAAAGAGACCACTAAGAGAGGAGAATCGCCAGCAAAAGCGCTCTTATTCCGTCATGCGCCGTAGCATGTCAGTGCATTGTTAAAGTTAAGTGTATCCACATCCCTAAGAGCTAATGAATACTTTGGTAGTCTATACTAATACTTTAGTGGATGCCGAACAAGTTTAGATGTTAAGCTTTTTAGGAAGAATGAATGATGGCTAATGATTATTTAATGACAGATCTCTGGACTGAAAGGCACTTAGCACTCAAAGTGTAGTGCAAAGCCTATTTCTCAAAGCTCCAGACAGGTTTATTTGGTCTCACCTTGAAGAGAACAGTGCTGTATTGATTTCATTGGTGTGGATTTAAGCACGCCATTGGCTCAGAATAGCACCAACTATGCAGCAGAAAATCAGAACCTTAATCCTTACGGTTACTGTAAGCTACTATGAAAACGTTTGGTTCCAGCTGCTCGAAAAATGGAAGCAAGTTTTTTTTTTTTAGCTTAAATGCTGAACTGGTGTGCTAAAATAAGGTCTTGCCATGCCGTTTACTTGTGGATAGGATGGATAGGCAAGGTCAGTGGTTCTCTGAACGCATAACAGGTTGGTGGAAATATTTAAAATTTTATTCTAAAGGAGGCAGGGAATTAATTTAATTTATAACCTCTAGATACTGTTTCTAATTTATAAATTTTAAAAATTCATATTGAAACGAACTGCTGGTCTCTTTTGAGGCTCCTTTAGTGGTTGGCTGTACAGTGGTGGTACAGAATGTTCATGAACATTCTAAGTGCTGATGGGAAAGAATCAGCCATGCAAAGTTACCACTCAGTGTAGTTGTTGCCAGGCCTTGGGACAGGGGATGGTTAATACTTTTGTCAGGTAAGAGGTTCAGAGAGGCGGAGTGGCAAAAAATGGAGGAGGAGTAAATAATAATCCCACAAAGTTTCAGAACTGTCTGTTTACCATCTCCAATAAATCTAATAAATAAATAAATATGCATTTGTCCACCTAGCTAGTTTTTGGAGGTACTGAAGGTGGTTAAACATAGTGTTCCCTCTAAGCTGAGTTAGTGTGAGCTAGCTCACAGTTTTTTAGCCTCAGCTCACACTATTATTAATTTTTTGCCTTAGCTCAGGAAGGATGACAAACTGATTTATGCAGGAGCCAAATTGCTTGCTCACAACTTTAATGCCAGTAGCTCAAAAAGTAGAGTTTTGGCTCACAAGACTCGCTAAAGAAAAGCAGCCTGATAAAGCCCTAAGAAACGGCAAAGCAACCTAGGCGTGAGAGCTGAGCTAGGCTGAGCTCCATCACTAGGAAAAGCGGCCTGATGAAGCCCTAAGAAATGGCAAAGCAACCTGGGCGTGCCGTCGCCGCTCCTTTGCTCCGCACTACGGCTAGTCCTGAGCTCATGGCGTCTATTGTCTGCTTTCTTCTGGAAACTCTTCTCTGCACCGTGAGCCGGTGACCACATCAATCTGAAAAGAGACTTGTACTTTCAAGGTCTATTAGGTCACTATTCAACTGGTGCAGTTGTCATTTATGCATAGTGGCAAAAATATTTGTTATGTGTATTAATTTTGGTTGTAAGTAGAGCTGTATAAGAAGACAGTAGTCTCTAGTGTGATGTGTACAGCGCGACAGATTATTCTGTTTATTTATTTGTATAACTGCATTCGCTGTATTTCCATTGTTGTGTGTTTGTTAACCTCCAGATGGTAGCTGGAGATCTCCTGGGATTACAAATTATCTCCAGGTAACAGAGATCAGTTCACCTGGAGAAAATGACCCCTTTGGGATGTGGTCTCCATGGCAATTTTACCCCATTGAAGCCCCTCCCCCCAACCCCGCCATCCTCAGGCTACACCCCCAATCTCTAAATATTTCCCAACCTGGAGCCGGCAGACCTAAATTATGTAATCTGGGCATAACTCTTTTTTTGCTTCCTCGCATCAGATGATGGTACTGCCCCAGTGCACTGTTGGGGGAAAAGGGTCATTAGCAGGGCTGTACTATGGAAGTCGCTGAACTCAGTGGAAGGTAGGACTACTTTGAAATGCAGGCTTCTTGTTGCCTGGAGATCAGCAATAGATGTGGCTGGCTCTGCCTCCCATGGCAGCCATTTTGTGGCTGCACCCACCACTCCGTATCAGAATTCCAAAGGTGCCTGCAGGCTCAAAAAAAGGTCAGGGACTCCTGATCCCTCCTGGGTCTCCTGAGCCACCTTGATAACCTTGCAAGGGCCAACCTAAGATCCAATCAGATCTCTTTCTAAAAATTTTCATTGAATTATGGTGGGGGGAAGTAAATTTTGCATGATGTCATTTGTAAGACTCCTATCAACAGAGAAACAAGTTTTTTTTAAAAAATACTATTTTATTTTTAAAAGACCCAGAAGGAAGTTGTTAAATACTGGGTTCCATGGATGGTCTGACCCCAAGCGTAGGGATCAGCTCTGCTTTATCATTGATTCAGCAAGGACAAGACAAAAGCCCTGTTTAAATAGCATGCAAACTCCACCCTCTTCCCAAACAGCTGCCAATGATAGACTATTGTCAGAACCATTCATTCCTCATTGGCCACCTCCAGAGTCCTGGTTGGCTATTGTTCTAGAGATGCAAGCTCAGCCTGTGTCACAGTGGACTGGATGGTCCATTGGCCTGATCCAACATGGCTTCTCTTATGTTCTTAAAAGTAAAGGTAAAGGTTTCCCGTGCTCGAAAGCTAGTCGAATCCAACTCTAGGGGGTGGTGCTCATCTCCGTTTCCAAACCAAAGAGCCAGGGCTGTCCAAAGACGTTTCCGTGGTCATGTGGGCGGCATGACTAGACGCCGAGGCGCATGGAGCTCTGTTACCTTCCCAACGAAGCGGTACCTATTTATCTACTTGCAATTTCTTGCTTTTGAACTGCTAGGTTGGCAGGAGCTGGGGCCAGAGACGGGAGCTCACTCCGTCACACAGCACTACGGTCTCGAACTACCAAACGACAGACCTTCCAGTCTACAGCTCAGCATCTTAACCTCTGAGCCACTGCAGCCCCTTATGTTCTTAGGTAGTGGCGAACCAGCTCTGAATGTCTCTTGCCCTGAAAGCCCTACTGGGTCACCATAAGTTGACTGTGAGTTGACAGCACCTTCCACCACCACCATACATTTCTGTACAGTCAGTCTACATAATGCAAAATAAAAATTGGTTTAATTACTTAATTTAATTGGTATGGTTTTGCACTGTATAGACCAGGGGTGTCAAACATAAGGTCCTGGGGCCAGAACTGGCTAGTCCAGGGCTCTTACCCAGCCCGCAAGGAACTGGTATGGATGGAAATGTAAGGTACTCCCCGTTTTATGGTATTCCTTGGAAAAAACCTAATCTTGCATATGATTAAATACATTCTTTGGGGCTTTTGTGGGTTCCCCAGAAAACCAATTGTTTCCACTCCTAGGAATCAATTGCTTTTGTTTGTATTTAGAGTAAAAAGAATTATATTCTTAATTGGGTTTGCCTGCATCACTTACAAAGTTTATACCTCTAGTACTTGGCATTACACTCTGTGGCACACATGCCACGGCCCAACAAAGTGGCATTTATGTCAGATCTGACTCTCATAACAAAGGCGTTTGACACCTCTGGTATAGACTGTTACAGATTTCTGGTTATGCAGTCTCTGTTGTAAGATGCCTTGCATTAATTGGGGAAAAAATGGAAAAACAGGATATAAATGTTTTTATTAACGAATCCAGCTGTTTAATAACTAAATTACTCCCCCCCCAATTACCCATCATATTAATCTAGTTTCAAACATAGCCTGCTTGCTTGTGGTGAATCCCTTCCAGGCGATCAGGAAGAGAAGCGTTACAAAAGTTGGTTTTCTTTTCTTTTTTTTCAGGCCATGAGTGGCACAAACAGCTATGTCTGAGCTCGTAGGCTAGTGAAGACTTTCGTGAACATTTAAATTTGTCAAATTCTTTGCAAGAATTTATTAATTTCTATGTGTGCATCTAAAAAAAAATGTTAGGAAAATGCCTGGTCTTTACGGCTGCCATTTTATAACCCAGATATTTTGAGGGTGGAGGAGTGGGCAGGGTTCAGGAGAGGAGGGGCTCAGCAGGGTATAACGCCATGGAGTCCACCCTCCAAAGCAGCCATTTTCTCCAGGGGAACTGATCTCTGAAGTCTGAAGATCAACTGTAATAGTGTGAGATCGTCACCTGAATTGTAGTAGAAGAAGAAATTGGATCTATACCCCACCCTTCACAACCCAAAGGAGTTTCAGGGCAGCTTACCATCTCCTTTCCCTTCCCTTCCCCTCCCCACAACAGACACCCTGTGAGGTAGGTGGGGCTGAGAGAGCTCTCTCGAGAACTGCTCCTGAGAGAACAGCTCTGAAAGGATTTGTGACTGACCCAAGGTCATACATCAGCAGCTGCATGTGGAAGAGTGGGGATTAGATTCCACACTCCAAACCACTACACCAAACTGACTCTGAATTTAGAGTAGTAGGTTCTGAAGTAGGCTCTGAATTTAGAGTTAACTTTATAGATCACATTGAACATAAATTGACATGCTGCTGCTACATCCTGCAGCTGCCATTAATGGTGCACCAGACATCGGGAGCCTTTGTGGCATGATGGTTAAGAGCAGAGGTCGTTTGGTAGAAAAAGAGCTAGGGGAACTCATTAGCATATGCCACACCCCTTGACATCACCGGAAGTGTGTCATAAGGCCACACACCCCACCCCCAACGGTCCTGGCCGCCGCCGCTGGCCTTGCAGCTCCACTGCCGAGCCCCATGAGGGGCCCGGTGGTGGACCTGCAAGGCCGGCGGGAGTGCAAGGAAGCCCCGTGAAGGCCCTCCCTGGCCCCAGGCAGGCAGGGGTGGGGAGAGGCAGGGAGGAAGCAACTTACCCTCCCTCTTCTCCTGCCTCCTCCTGGCTGAATGAGGGCCGGAAGCGGGGCGGCCGGAAGCAGGGGGCGGGGCTTCGTCATGTGCCCTGCCCCCCGTACCTCACCCGGGGGAACTGCGATCCCCTGCCATCCCCCCTGAAATGACCTCTGGTTAAGAGATGAGTTGTGAGCCAGGAAATCTCCTGTTCAAATATTGCCTCTTCCATGAGTGAACAAGGCTTCTCCCCCCACGAGCGGTAGTATATGTATAATATTAACAGAGTACTTTACCAAGGCAATTAGTGTATTCAGTAAACCTTACAGACTGCTGTATAACTGCAAGAGGATTACGATGATGACTTCCATCGCTTTTAATTTCTTAATTAAGAGAGCCAGTTTGATATAGTGGTTAAGTGCGCGGACTCTAATCTGGGAGAACCGGGTTTGATTCCCCACTCCTCCACTTGCACCTGGTAGGATGACCTTGGGCAAGCCATAGCTCTGACAAGAGCTGTCTTTGAAGAAGAGCAGTTTCTGTCAAGAGCTCTCTCAGCCCCACCTACCTCACAGGGTGTCTGCTGTGGGGAGGGGAAGGGAAAGGAGTTTGTAAGCCACTCTGAGACACCTTTGGGTAGTGAAGGGCGGGGTATAAATCCAATCTCTTTTCCTCTTCTTCTTCTTAATTAAAAGGTTGGCATCAACTAGGGCCAGGCCTTTTCAGTAGCAGCTCTGCGCTGGTGGAATGAGCTCCCGGAAGACCTTAGGGCCCTGCGGGACCTTTTACAATTCCACAGGGCCTGCAAGATGGAGCTCTTCCACCAGGCGGAGCCACACCCAATACACCCAGGCCCTGGACCCAATACTATCACCGACAGCCTGAGTTCCGCTGACACTAAAATCTAATACCAACTGCATTTACCAGCGTGTTGATCCTAGTCTGCCTTCACCATCGTTACTTATATTGTTATTAGCACCTTATGTTGTTGTTTTAAGATGTAATGTTTTTATTATATTGCTGTTTTTAGCTATTGCATATAGCTATTTCCTTGGCAGGGAGGGCAGGGTATAAATCAAATAAATAAATTACCAGTCTTTCGGGGTGTACATCCTTGCAGTACTCATGTGCTGTTCAAAGCTCTGCATTTAGTAGTAAAACAGAAAAAGCTGTTTTGCATTTACGGGGGGGGGGGAACATTTAGTCTGTAAAAGGACATAAATATCAACAAAGGTTGAGAGACATGCGGTTATGTATTTGTGAGACTGGCAAGTAGGGAAGAAGAAGGGAGAAGAAAGACAGTAGAAAGGGGGCCTGGTTTACAATTGGTTTTTCACACTTCCCGAGGTACATTTGAAATTTTTATAAGCGCCGTTCAGTGCTCTTCATTCAGGGCACACACGGCTGATGGTCAAGTGTAGCTCTGCCTCAGATGTGGCAGAACAAGAATCTCAACACTTCACAGATGACAACACAGTAAGTTTCCCAATAGTTCAGGTCACCCGGTGGTGTCACATTTATATGAATAATTAAAAGGCAAATAGCAACGCCTGTATACTTCTGTTAATGTACTGCATCACTTATAGGCTTTTTCTGTATTTAATGTCTAGTCCTGTTACTCTCCAGGTCAACAGTGCTTGAGTGCTACAGAAATAGCTTGCCAAGGTTTCCCCCCCCCCTTTCTTTTCTAAAGAACCAAAACCTTCCATTGACCCCAATTTGTAAAGCTGGGCTCCAACAGAAGCCCATGCAGTTTTCCATGAAGCAGAGAGAAGGCATGTCAATAGATTAGGATTGAAAGTCTTGCAAAGTGAGGCATGAAAATATTTTCTTTCAAATCCTTTTGCTTTGTTATGGTTTGAAAAAGATCACAATCAACTCTTGTGCCCGAGGTAGCTTTCCAAAAACAAATAAAATTTGTTAAAATAAAATTATGAATAGCCATGACACAAGACCGAGAGTAAAACCAAAGAGGAGGATAACAATAGTTTCCAGTGTAGTCAAAGGACTCAAATGGCCTTAGTTGCCCTGGTGGATGTCCTGTGCAAAGAGAGATGGCCAGAATCATAACACTCCAGCCTTGTTCCGTCTACATTAGCTCCCAATTTGCTTCCAGGCTCAACTCTAGGCGGTGGTATTAACCTTTGAAGCCTATATGGCTTGAGGCCAGCATCCCTGCAGGATCACCTTCTCTAATATGAACCTACCCATCCACTCCAGTCATCTATGGAGGCCTTGCTTTGGGTACCCCTAGTACCATCTGAGGTTAGATGGATGTATGTGAACATAGTCATAGTCAGACACCAGATATCTGATATATATAAAAGCCATAACGCAATGGCACTTTCCAGCTCCCCATTGGCTGTGCTGTTCACTCCATCAGGCGTTGGCCCATCAACTGCCACTCAAGAGTACTTGTGTGCCATTGGCTGGGTGCTGGGTCCGCTCCTCTCCCCCACCCACTGCCAGCCTGGCCACTTCTTTGACAGAATAAACTGCCAAAACAGCTGTCTCTTCTGACGAAGACACTTCTCCTGCTTGTCTCCCATGGGGCTAACTTTTCCGTAAGTGGCTGTTGCTAGGCAACCAAGATTGGTTCTGTCAGTAAAAAGGCAAAGGCAGGAGGCCCTTTCCAGGCCTTTGTGGGGAACTCATTGGGCCAGTCCTGACTAGGGTGGCAAGCTCCAGATTGGGAAATATCCTGGAGATTTTTTGGTGGAGTCTACAGAAGCCAAAATTTGGGGAGGGGTGGGCCCCCAGACAGGTACAATGCCATAGACTCCACCCTCCAAACCAGTCATTTCCTCTTGGGGAACCATTGCTGCCAGTCTCCAGGTGAGGGCTGGGGATCACTCAGAATTACAACTGCTCTCCAGATGGCAGAGATCAGTTCCCCTGAAGAAAATGGCTGCTTTGCAGGGTGGACTCTGTGTCATTATACCCTGCTGAGGTTGCTTCCCTCCTGCTTGGGTCTCCACTGCGGAGAAAGACTGTACTTTTTGTAAGTAGAGGCTGCAGATAAGGGGGGAGATGGAAAGTTGAAGTCAGAGGGGCGGATAACGGTATGTTGATGGTTGGCTTCCAGGTTTGGAAATTCCTGGAGATTTGAGAGACGGAGCCTGGAGAAGGTGGGGTTTGAGGAGGGGTGGGACCTCAGGTACAATACCATAGATTCCACCCTCCAAACCAGCCATTTCCTCCTGTGAAACCATTGTTGCCAATCTCCAGGTGAGGGCTGGAGATCACTCAGGATTACAGCTGTTTTTCAAATGGCAGAGATCAGTCCCCCTGAAGAAAACCGTGGACTCCGTGTCATTATACCCTGCTGAGGTCACCTCCGCAAATTGACGCTGAGTGCCCAAGGCCAGGGCACCCGCCCAGAGCCTCTTTCTAGAGCTCATTGTATTTATTTCAACAAGGGGCCTTATTCCTAGTCTACTGTAAGAGCAAAATCATGCACCTGGAAATGTATAGCAAACTAGTCCATGAATTACTTGATGGAAGGTCTTTGAATTTGTCTCTTTTGTAATTCACCAATGGGCCACTGTTAGGTTAAAAACAGATTAACTTTAACCAAAGCTACCTTTATATATTCAAAGCCTTTATTACGGTCATAGACTTTTATTTCCATTGGGGACCAAAGCAGCATACAATGTTGCTCCCCTCTCCTCCATTTTTGCTTTAGAACAACCACCTTGTGAGAGTAGGTTAGATTGAGAGACATTGACTGGCCCAAGATGATGCAGTGAGTTTCATGGCAGATTTGAAGATTCACTGTGCACTTTTAATTTGCTGTTCAAGTCAAGTATACAGGATGGCTTGATATGGACTGTGCCTTCCATTGAATTAGGGTATTGCTCTTTCCGGTGCTGTGTACTGGGCCATGGTTTGTTTGTTTTTATTTAAAACATTTATTAGCTGCCTTTCTTTCTTACGGCGCTCAAGGCAGTGTACAATATAAATAAAATGCATAACATTAGGGTACATAAAATACATAAATCTCAGGCCAAGAGCCTTTCTAAGTCTTGCTGTCTGAGATTATTTTAACTGGAGCCATCAAGATTTTAAGTCCTCAGCTTACTTTATATATCCCATATGAGGGTGTGGGGGGGAGGCTCTGAGGTACCTGCCTTCTGGACTGAAAAATCTCCCCCCCCCCCCCCCGGTTGCCAGCTCTGGGTTGGAAAATACCTGGAGACTTCAGGGGTGGATCCAGGAGAGGGCGGGGTTTGGGGAGGGGAAGGGCCTCAGCAGGGTACAATGTCATAGACTCCACCCTCCAAAGCAGCCATTTTCTCCAGGGGAGCTGATCTCTGTCAGCTGGAGATAAGTTGTAAAAGCAAGGGGTCTCTGGGTCCCACCTGGAGACTGGCAACCTTACCCCCCACTCTGCCCCCTCCTATAGATTCTCTATATCCCAACCACCCACAATCAAATAAAAAGGGGGGCACACAAGCTTTAAAATAAAGATTGGTAGTATGTAAACTGTGTGCTCCCTAAAAGTCTCTTATTTGCAACCTGCTAGACTAAGACTGTACTTATATGTGAGGCAAATAGAGTCCTCTTCTTCTTAGGTTTTTGACTTGCCAGACAAGACACAGATGGAGATGAATAACAAAGGTCTCTTTAACAGAATAATAAAATAATAATAAGTTTTTTAATAAGTTAAAAATAATATGTAGATAACTTAGATATATGAAGTAGCACTGGCTCCAGGCCCGTAGCCAGAATTTTTTGGGTGTGTGTGTGTGCAAACGAGTACAGTGGTGCTGAGCACATCATCATTTATTTACTTTGTTATGAGTGAGCTGTGATGCAAAGTCTCCACAAGGAATCGTTCTACAAAGAAGGTTAAACTAGAATCCGTTTTGTTTGAAAACAAATATCCCCTTCCTTTATTTATTTCCTTTATTGCATTTATTAATCGCCTAATCCCCACAATCGTGGGGCTCTAGGTGACGTACAAATTTTAAAACCATAAAGCCATATCCAGCACGTTATACAATAATTAAAAGCGAGTGGCGAAGGAAAAAATGTGGTTCCCTCCCATATCTGGTCTGTGAGTGCTTCGTAAGCACAGAGAGGGAGTAAACTCCACAAGGAATAGGGATCCAGGTAGGTTGCCAACCGTAATGTAAACTGTCGCTGTCCTGAACCAAATGCCTGGCAGAACATCTCCACCTTACAGGCCCTGTGGAATTGCATAAGATCCCTCAGGGCCCTGATGTTATTTGACAGAGAGTTCCATCAGGTGGGGACCAGGGCCAAAAAGGCCCCGGTTGACGACAGCCGGATATCTCTAGGGCCGGGGACCCACCAGCAAGTTATTCTGTGAAGAGTGTAATGCTCTCCTGGGGGTTTACACATGATGAACAGAGTCTTGTAAATGCAGGAAGATCCCCACCCTCATATTGTCCCACTTCCACTGTCCTGGGTTGCGGGAATTTATTTTATTTTATTTTTTGTATTTATATCCCGCCCATCCCACGGATGGGCTCAGGGCAGGTAACATCATTAAAAGAAATACAATTGTAGTTTAAAAGAAAATATAAACATTAAAAACAATGGGTACTACTTAAAACAGAAGTCAGCTGGCTATACACATTCTGGCCTGATGGTACAGGTGAGATAAAGGCCAGTTGTCAGTAGGTGCGCGGGTGACAGCAACCTCAGGGAGGCCATATGTGGGCACCCATTGCTTCAGCCGAAGGCCTGGAGGAACAGCTCCACCTTACAGGCCCTGCAGAATCGAAGAAGATCCCGCAGGGCCTTAATCTTGACAGGGAGCATGTTCCACCAGGCTGGGGCCAGGACAGAAAAAGCCTTGGCCCTGGTCAAGGCAAGACGGATGTCGCTCAGGCTAGGGACCACCAGGAGATGTTATTCTTTAGAGCGTAATGCTCTTTGGGGTGTATATGGGAAGAGGTGGTCCCTTAGATATGCTGGTCCAAGGCCGTATAAGGCTTTAAAGGTCATAACCAGCACCTTGAAGCGAATCTGGTGTTCAACTGGCAACCAATGCAACTGGTGGAGCACATGCCTTATGTGAGCCCACACAGGCGTCGACATCAGCAGGTACACCGCCGCATTCCACACCAGTTGTAATTTCCGGATCAGCCGCAAGGGTAAGCCTGCTTACAGTGAGTTGCAGTAATCAAGTCTGGAAGATATAGAGGTCCAGACGGAAGAAGCGCTCTTGCCCTTAAGATATACAGCCTTAAAATCCTGGACAGGTTTTGCCCCCGCTTTCTAACATCATATATGACGGCTATAGATGGGTTTTTTCTAGAGCACGTTTTGATGCCCTGCCCTCTAATTTGTTACAAGGAAGGTTTTGGCGCTGGCCGAGTTCCCAAAGATGTTGCCCGTGTACAAATCTTGAAATAGAGTCGGTCTCACATATATTGTTACATTGTAACTTTTATGCTATGGGGAGACAGCTGTTAATTTTCCCATTGTTGTCCAAATTCAAACCCTTGGATGTTCAGTTGAAATTTGCGGAATTGAGGATTTTAACTTTTTTGCTGGAAGACCAAATAATTTATTTTATTTTATTTTTTTAGCTGTGGCAAAATTTTGCTTTCTGGCCCTTAAAAAGAGGAATATATATATTCGATGTATGTATTTACTATGTACTTATGTATTCATTGTGTATTTTATTCTTCTTCTTGGAAACGTTCTATTGGCTGGTCGCTTGACCGTACTAATAAACTTGACTTGACTTGACTTGACAAGTCTGGAAGTGACCATTGCATGGGTCACTGTAGCTAAATCTTGGGGGGAAAGATAGGGCTTCAGTAACCTGATCTGCCTGAGATGGAAAAACGCATATCTAGCCACTGTAGCAACCTGGGCCTCCATGGAAAGAGAGGCATCCACTCCTCACTGTCTGGGCCGGCACCAAAGGCGCCCCTTCCAGTGTGGGGAGCCTGGATCCACACACACCCAATCCAGGTACAGGACCTCCATCTTCGATGGATTTACCTTCAACCGACTCTGCTGCAACCATCCAGCAACCATCCAGCCACAGCGTCCAAAGCCTCAGCCAAGTTTTCAGGAATGGAGCATGGATGGCCGTCCATTAACAGATAGAGCTGGGTGTCATCAGCATACTGATGACAACCCAGCCAACAGCTCCAGACTAACTGGGCGAGGGGGTGCAGATAGATGTTAAATAATATTGACGAGGGGATTGCCCCCTGTGGCACTCCACATTTCAGTGGGTATCGCAGGGAGACCCTCTCGCCAAGCACCACCCTCTGTCCCTGACCATGGACGAAGGAGGAAAACCATTTCAAGACCCTGAACTCCTGTGTCGGTGAGGCGGTGAGTCAGTAGATCATAATTGACCGTATCGAACGAAGACTTAAGAATAGCTATAGGCACTGAGGCTGAAATGCAATAGGGTTGCCACCCTCCTGGTGGGGCCTGGAGAATTACAAGTGATCACTAGACTAGAGCGATCACTTCCCCTGGAGAAAATGGCTACTTCAGAGGATAGACTCTATGGTGTTAAACCTGATTAATGTTCCTCCCTCACCAGGCTCCATCCCCCGAATCTCCAGGAGTTTCCCAGTGTGGAGTTGGCAACCCTAGCAAGTATGAGCACCCACACTTTTCCTTCGCACCTACAGCCTGCCTCGCGTGTACAGGAAGGGTGGCGTTTTTGCATCACGCAGATGAGAAGAGAAGCTGGGGAGGCTCCCCTTTACAGATACAGAGAATGACTCCCACCCCCGTGCTGAGTGCAGAAATCTTTCCCCCCACCCCAAGGGCCAAAATAGCTGCATGGGCACCCACGCACACTGTAAAAGGGTCACAAGTCCACTCGCGAAAGGCAGAATACAGAGGCAGCTGCCACCACCCACCCCCACTGATCCCAGCCACCTTTGAACACTCCCCCACCCAGGGCTAAAATAGAGCCAAGAAAAAAAGCACGGGTAAGTCCGCATGGTCAAAGCAATGGTATTCCCAGTAGTCATGTATGGCTGCGAGAGTTGGACTATAAGGAAGGCCGAGCGCCGAAGAATAGATTCTTTTGAATTATGGTGCTGGAGAAGACTCTTGAGAGTCCCTTGGACTGCAAGAAGATCAAATCAGTCAATCCTAAAAGAAATCAACCCTGACTGTTCCCTGGAAGGCCAGATAATGAAACTGAAGCTCAAATACTTTGGCCACCAAATGAGAAGGGAGCACTCACTGGAGAAGACCCTGATGCTGGGAAAGATTAAGGTCAAAGAAGACGGGGACGGCAAAGGATGAGATGGTTAGACAGTTTCATAGATGCAACGAACATTAAATTGAGCCAACTTCAGAGGACGGCGGAAGACAGGAGGGCCTGGCGGGAGATGATCCATGGGGTCGCGAAGAGTCGGACTCGACTGTGCGACTGAACAACAACAAGACTCACCTTCTGCTGGCGTTTGCAGTACAGGAGGAGGGGGAGAGGGTAGGAAGGAATCCTCCAGACTCCTGGTGCCCTCCGGTGATGCGAGGAGGGGTGGGCCAGTTCTCCCACAGCCTGCCACATCAGGTGTTGTGTCTGAGCTTGGGCCGGGCTGCAGATCCCAGACAGGCTATTTAAACAAGCCCATGCAGGCCGTCCTCCTCCGGAGGGAGGGAGAAGGAGAAACTCTCCATCATTGGCAAAGCCTGGGAGGGAGGCGGGAGGAGGGAAGGAGAATTTCTTTCTCATTGGCAAAGCCTGGGAGGGAGGCGGGAGGAGGGAAGGAGAATCTCTCCCTCATTGGCAAAGCCTGGGAGGGAGGCGGGAGGAGGGAAGGAGAATCTCTCCCTCATTGGCAAAGCCTGGGAGGGAGGCGGGAGGAGGGAAGGAGAATCTCTCCCTCATTGGCAAAGCCTGGGAGGGAGGCGGGAGGAGGGAAGGAGAATCTCTCCCTCATTGGCAAAGCCTGGGAGGGAGGCGGGAGGAGGGAAGGAGAATCTCTCCCTCATTGGCAAAGCCTGGGAGGGAGGAGGGAAGGAGAATCTTTCTCTCATTGGCAGAAGATTTGTGACAGATTTCACAACAACCCCTAGTATTGGAGGGGCATGAGAAATGATTGGTGGGGCCTTGCCCCTTTATGCACCACCATGGCTACAGGCCTGACCGGCTCTCAAAGTAAATAACACCCGAGAAGAGGTTTGATTCCCCTTTCTTTGGACAGGGTACCTCAGCAAGTTCAAGGCTGCTCTTTTCTCTCACTGTGCGCCTCACCACAGAACCTACACACACGGGTTAGGAATGACCGGCCTTTAACAGGATGCTTATTTGTACCACTATAATAACCTTTCTTCCCTAAGCTGACCCCCCAGATTCTAACAAAAAAGCCGAGTAAAAGCCTGGCTAAGCTGACACTCCTTTCCAGAGCCACAAAATCCCTATCCAAAAGAGAAAAGAGTTTTCCGGTCCCTTTTTATGCTGAGGCTGGCTCACCCCCTCCCATTCGGTGGAGTTCCATGGGCTCTGATTGGCTGACAATTGCATGAGGTCTAAATCACAAGGATTGGTTCAGAGCCCCAGAGGAGAGGTGGGACTTTTAAGGACGATTGCCCACTTCACAGTTTCCAAAGCATTTCACGATCAGATCATAACATACAGTTCAATCCGTACTTGCACCTGACAGGTAGATCTTGTTCTATATCTCTCAGGCCCTTTTCCTTTCCAACTGCCCCAAGGAGGCTTTGGTTAGGAAAAGCTGAAGGCGTTAGGAAAGGAGGGAAGACCCAACATGAGATGGATTGACTCAGTAAAGGAAGCCATGGCTTTCCAAGTTTGCAAGACCTGAGCAAAGCTGTTAAAGATTTCGATTTCATTAATCCATAGGGGTTACCATAAATCAAAAGCACATTAAACACAAGGAGGCTTTGTAAGGCTGGGAGACAACAATGGCTAAGAAGATCTAATTGTTCTTCCTACTGCGAAGCATGCGTTCTCTGGGGCTTTGGAGGTAGATACTGTTTACGTGCTGTTGACTTTTAAACCAAAGGTCTGTTGTTCAATGATGGCATCCGTATTCAAGGTCTGGTTGAGGCAGCGGTGGTAGGAGCTGGTTGCCCTGCCCCATTTGTAGATCGTCTGAAACCAAAAACAACCCTCTCCTGCTCGAAATCCTAAAAACTGTATTTCTGTGATAATAAATTAGTTTGGCAGTTATTCTTCCCAAGTTTTTTAATACCTAATACAATAACAGGGGACCATCAATATATGTCTAATAGCAGATATAAAGTACCTGGGGGTAGTCCATCTCCCATAAAATAGCCTTTAGCCTTAATTCAAATCCATTGATTCCTGTTCCAGTTAAACCTGCGGAACTTAATATGTCTCTTAATCCTTTTATTGTAAGCTAGGATAAAATTAATTTCACACTAGAACTGTGCAAAGCCAATTAACATGATCTTTAGAGTTATTTAGTAAAGTGCTTCAAACTGTTAAATTTATCCTGACCTCTCGCTTGCACTCCCTGACTGCTTTTTAAATGAAGTAATCAATATCTCGCAACCTTTTAAACAGCTTAAACTTTCCAGACATTTTTACCTATATTTTATTTAAACACATTTGGGTGGAAAATATATACACTCACGCTCGCAGATCCATTCCTCAAAAATTCACTTTGCCTTTTGTTTTTTGGTATTCAGCCGGCACCTTTTTGCAAAGCATTTAAATACGGAGCCAAAGTGTTCCATTTTCCTTAAAATCCAAGCCGATAATGAAGAAATCTGTCACTTCCATTTACTTAGTGCACTTTCTATGCACTGTCTCTACAACCTAAGTGTACTAGAAACCTTTCCCCCCTTTTCTCTGGCATAGCTTCTGTTTTCCACATAGGGCTATTTGAGGTTATTAATTTTCTCACTGTGATAGGGTGATCAACCGTACTGTCAAGAAAATGGATCTCCGTGTCAGCCTTTAGCATGATTAAACGAAGGCACATCACTGTGAGAAAATACCAAATTTTCACGAGACAAATGAAACTTGTAGGGAGGACAACTTTTATAGACATTATTTCATTTTAAAATCTCCCATTTGGCTGTCAGTTTATTTGCTGGGAAGGGCCGCAATTAATTGCATGTTCCTACTAATAACTCAGAAGCAAGTAAAAGCAAGACCCGGCTTCACTCTCAAATGGAGCAAGGTGGCATCTCATGTGCTTTTGTGCACAGAGTTCTGTTTATACAAACTATGATACTAATGACTCTCTTTGAAACTTTTGTCCCAATCCACCACCAGCCTTTCCCCAACACTGGGCATTTTGACTTCAAGCACAGTTGCGGAATGCTAAGTTCTCCCCAAGTCTCGACACCAGTTTCGAAACCTTCGAAGGTTTTTTACCCTTAAATGAGTAGGAGACAGGACTTGGGTATCAGTAATGTGCAAAACTTGTCCAGGCTTGCTTTAATGCAAGTCTGAGAACCGCCATCAGTAGTCGATGTAAACTTTTTAGTCTTTTGTTCCTGGAGAAACAGGTCCGTGTAAATAAGGCGACATTTCGAGACAGTGCGAAACCTTTGAAGATAAAGGATTGTTTGGGCTATAAATGTATTCCTATGCAAGAAGGGTTAACTTAAGGTTGCTTTAATCAAACAAAAGGAAGATCAACAAGGGGTGCTTTTGTGGGGAGGGGGGGAGTTTGCCAAGTGCCCCTGTTGTTTAATTTCCTACTGGAAGCAGCACATGTGTGGGGCATTCCCCCCCCTTTCTTTTCTTTAAACAGTGACCATTGCAGAGGCTGAGCGGCTGGGGTCAATGCCTTGCCTATTGATCAGTATCCCCGCAGTCCCCAGCTCCAGCATCTGCTTCATTGGCTTCTTTCAGCGCCTGCTTCAGTACATTAGAATAGAAATCCATAACCAGAGCTGTGCTCATCCGAGCAGGGGAAGAAACTAAATTAAATGGTATAAAACAATCTTGGATCAGGAGTTTGTGCCAATTCATCTTGATCTAAGATGTCACACTGGGCTCTCTGTCTGAGCACCTGGGCTAGAGGCAGCCATAGTGAAAATAGATGGAGCTGCGATCATTCATTTGTCAGCCAAGGAGCTCGGCAGCGGTTAGCAATTCCCTTCTGCGGAGGTCAGCTGACAGAACAATCAGTGGAACAGCAGAATGGAGCTTTCCTTTGAACTATTGTTATGGAGCGTGCCTCTTCGGGGTGGGGTGGGGGGAAGGGTGGGCGGAGGAAGGGGGTGGCGGCGGTGGCTTCCTTCCAGATCATTGTGTTGTGAGTGAAGCAAATTTTAAAAAATGGATCTATTTAGGCAAGAGTCCGCTTTTCAGTTTGCGTTGCCTTTAATGGCGGCGATTATATATCCCAATTATGGACGTTTAAAAACGGTTACGTATCACTTAGCATAGAGAGTGTTTTCATCTTTCTCCCCTAGAAGGTGACTATTGATTTTTTTTTTTAGTTCCTTCCCTTCTCATTGTTAAAGATTCCACCCACCCTTTGGGTGTAAAACTCTCAGAGCTAGAGCTGAACTGGGAATCAGTTTTCTTAACAGGGATTCTTATGCTCATTTTAAGAAGACGAGATTTCATTTGCTACAGTTTGGGCCTACGGTAGAGCACAGAAGAACTTTTATTAATTCACACTTCGTTAATCTTCAGACCTGGCGATTCTCCCCCAAGTACCAAGTGATCTCCTCAGACTTCTCACAGGAGAGATTTAACATCACGTTGTAGTAGGAAAGGGTGAAATTAATTTAGCTGGAATATATGGAAATGTCTTTCCTGGCGTGTTCAAAAAATAATAAATCTCAGTTGTCAAAATAACACAGGTAATGTTAAGAAGCATTGGGAAGTATGTGTTTAATTGTTATAAATGCTGCAAACCGTGAGGCTGCCCACCTGTATTTGGACAGGTATCCATATTCTTCTGTTGTTTCAATACAGGTGTGTATTCCTTTGTCCACTGGAAAGAGAGAGCTTCAGTTCAATCACTCCCATTCCCACCCCCCTACCCCGCCCCCGGCTCACCCCATATACATTGCTTTGGAGTACCTGAGAAGTAGTTCTACTATACCCTGAATTTGTCATAAAACCCAGAAGCCACTCACAATGTGGTATAAGTGTTGGGAAAGCAATGGATCTGGACTCCAACACCACTGTGCATTTGGAAGCAGAACTGTGGGTGGGTGGGGGAAATCTTCCAGTGCTCTTTTAGATAGCATGCTTGTTTTTCACCATTAATGATCAGCTGTTTGAAAAGACTTTTTTTTTAAAAAAAAATGATATTTATTCATTTCATTCCAATTTTCCTCAACCTCCCAACAAGCCTTGGAGGCTTAGATAAGGCTCGAGAAGATGGTGTGTATTCCTTTGTGCACTGGTGTGGACAAAGGTGGTGTGTATTCCTTTGTCCACATGGTCCAAGGTCACCCAGGAAGCTTTATAATGGAATGGGGATTTGAATCTAGATCTCCTTGGTCTAGTCCAACACTAGGAGATGCTGGAACATAAATTCTTCCTGGGATGCGCAGTCTCACAGGATGAATCTACACTCTGGCTCCTTGTCATGCAAACGTCAAGGGTAATGCTGGAATGGGAAGGAACCACATGATGGACTTCTCCCATGTGGCCAGAGGCTGCTAATGTTGATGACCAGTGCAGGAGCAAGCAGTATTGCAGTGACCCCCCACATTACTAAATATAAAATTGGAGGATAACCTGAACTGTGCACAGTGAATGGACCCCCCCAAAGTTTGTGACCAAAATGGTGGTGAATAGTTGACCCTCCTCCTAATTGTCTCTGTGTTGCTTTGCAGGTTCTCTTTCCGGATTTCCACAAATGAAGAAAATATCTATGTCTTACGAAGAGAGGCGCAAGCAAGCGACTGCTATCGTTCTGCTAGGAGTAATCGGAGCAGAATTTGGAGCTGAAATTGAACCTCCTAAATTGCTGACCAGACCACGCAGTTCTAGCCAGATTCCAGAAGGCTTTGGTTCAACTAGCGGTGGATCCAACTACTCTTTGGCGAGGCACACTTGTAAGTTACTCTCACCTCTGAATGAGTTTCCTGTGTCCCATCTGAGTGAGCTGGTTTGATAAACATTTACTACTAGAAGCCTATAGAGCAAAGATGTCAAACGCATTTGTTATGAGAGTTGGATCTAACAGAAATGTCACTTTGTTGGGCCGGGTCATGTGTGCCATAAAATGTAATGTCGGGTACTAGAGACATAAACTTTATAAAGGACAACAGCTGGTAAGCTCTGAGTTGGTGTATCCTCACTGCAAGCCCCCTGGGCTGGGGAGGGGTGTCCAGAGGCAAACCCACACAGGCAGACTGGAGAGTCACCAATGTAGCACTGGGCAGACACTCCCATGCCCCAACAGAGGATCATCTGCAAAACCCCCCCCCACTTGCAAATGCTGATCCCTGAGGCCATCTGGGACAGCATCCCTGGAACTGCAGGCCAAGTGGAGAGAGGTATGAATGTGGCTGCAGTGGGCTCCCAGCTTACCAGTCCCTGAAGTGAGGGGGTTCTGCTTGACTTCTGCAGACGAAGTTGTCTCGCCATGCTGAAGCCGCAGTTGGAGTGGTTTTGCCCACCCAACCCCAAGCAGCCTCCTGTTCCCTCCCTTGCAGCAGTTGCTCACAGGCCACATAACAGCCCTGGATTGAGCCAGTTCCGGCCCCCAGGCCTTATGTTTGACACCCCTGCAGTACAGAGTGTATCTTGATTATGGAATTCACTGCCACAGGAGGTGGTGGCGGCTACAAGCATGGACAGCTTCAAAAGGAAATTAGATAGGCATATGGAGCAGAGGTCAATCAGTGGCTATTAGCCACAAGGTATAGATAGGGGCTCTGGGGCAAGTGATGCTCTGTCTTCTTGGTGCTTGGGGGGGGGTCAACAGTGGGAGGGCTTCTAATGTCCCGGCCCCACTGGTGGACCTCCTGATGGCACCTGGTATTTCTGGCCACTGTGTGACACAGAGTGTTGGACTGGATGGGCCTTTGGCCTGATCCAACATTGGCGTCTCTTATGTTCCTATGATTGCTAGTGATTGTCTAGGTTGAGTAAGGAAAAAAGCACCATTGAAGCACTTGGGCTACCAAGGTTTGAACTGTAGTGTGCAAATAAAAGAAAATAATCCTGATTACAATATCATGTAAATTAAGGCCTTGATCCGCTTGCATTCTTGCAAATAGGTTTCACACTGTGCGAAGTTATGCGCTTTTACATATATTTGTACATGTATGCAAAGTATCATAAAAATGTTGAAGAGCTGTAGACCACTGGGCATCAGGTTGGAGAACAAGGCAGGATCTCTTTACATATCTGTCCCAGAAATGTGTTCTCATGCTTAAGTGCAGTAGGAAGGGAAGAAATTTCAGTTCAGGGATTGTGGAAGGGAGAAAGATTTACAGCAATGTTTGAAGATGAGCTGTTGAATTTATTTTATTTTTTTGCCATCAAGTCACAGCTGACTTATGGCATCCCCCGCAAGAGACATTCCAAGGAGGTTCGCCATTGCCTGCCTCTGCGTCCCAGCTGTGGTATTCCTTGGTGGTCTCCCATCCAAATACTAGCCAGGGTCGACCCTGCTTAGATTCTGAGATCCAATGAGATCAGGCTAGCGTGGACCATGCAGGTCAGGGCTCTGTTGAGTATAACCAAGATTAAATTGTAAAAAAGGCAGTGTATTTAGGAGTGAGTGTGGTTACACATACTGGTCCACCACCAGGTGCACTGGAAAAGCTTCCTGCATGCAGGGTAGTTTCCATACTATTCAAGCAAACAGGAGCAGGAAACAGAATATGTTCTCTTCCGCCCGTAGTCCTCTAGCCATTTTGACCTGTGAAGAAATACGTTATTTACTCAGACCTTGGGCATGCCACCATTCAAATCAAATTTGAAGAAAGAAAATTATGTTAGGGACAACACTGCATCACACAACATGTCTCTTATAGAAATTCCCAACAAAATTGTCTATAAGAGGAAAAAACTCCTTTCCCTAACCTAAAAATACCCCAACTGCCTTATCTGGATTTAACATCCTCTAGATATCTTTTGAAAACTGACCCAGATCTGCCTTGAACTGAATGAAGCTCTTTACTCTTATCATTGTTGCGGGAAGACAACTCCACAATATCATGTGGCGGTGGTGGTGGCAGTGGTGGTGGCAAATGCCATGAAATAACAGCTGGCTGATGCTTTCCTCGTAGGGCTTTCAAGGCAAGAGACGTTCAGGGGTTGTTTGCCATTTACTTCCTCTGTGTAGCAGCCCTGGGCTTCCTTGGTGGTCTCCCATCCAGGTTCTAACCAGAACTGACCCATATGTTTATATGCCTGGGATCTGATGAGATCGGGCTAGCCTGGACCATCCAAGTCAAGGCCCACAATTTCATACTCCTTTAGGATTTTTTAATCTATTTCCAATCTAAATCAATGACTGGTTTACAGCCATTCGCTCTTGTACCCAATCGTTTGTTTACCCCTCTGATGTCTGTAGAGTTGCTACTATGTCCTTCCTGCAGCTACCGTTCCTGTTCTCTGTGGTCCTTATTACACTCTTACTAGTAGAAAGAACTGGATCAGGAGCCATGAAACAGAGCTCTTATTATCCCATCTCATACACTAAGAGTAGCTGAATACGAACTGTGAAATGCAAGAAAATTATTTCCTGCAATTATTGGTAGAGTTATTAATTTTTCTCTCTCTCTTTCTCCAGTTTATGAATTTTGTCGCTAATTACTTGAATGGTTTCACAATTCAGTGGCCTTGGATAAATTCCCACAGATTGCGATAAAACTCTTCCGTGGCACAAAATCGAATAAGACTGAGTGCTCCCCAGCTTGTGTACTGTTTCCATTTTTAAAAAATAAATAAATCTTGTGCTTAATTCATGATCCAGACATCAGAAGGGTTTAATGTCAGTCTGAAAATCCATACCCCCCCCCCTTCTCTTCTGCCGCATTCACGGTAAGCCACATTTTCTGTTGTTTTATCTAAGGATACCTTTTCTCTCCTTTTCTGGGTTCCTTCGATAATGTGAGTTTCTTGATACTCTTGAAATGATTTATCCACATTGCCTCTCCTCCTCCTTTCATAGGCAAGCATCACTGCCCTCCTGCAGCAGCCGTACAGTCCATAGAGCCCACCAGGGCTTTTTTTGTAGAAAAAGCCCAGCAGGAACTCATTAGCATAATAGGCCACACCCAATAGCAGAAACACGTTAGCCTATTGGGCCACACCCCTGACAGCACCACTCATTAGCATATTAGGCTGCACCCCCATGTTACCAGAAGTGTGGTCATCCAGCCACACCCACCTTTTGCTTCTTATTCTGTTTACCTTGTTTGTTGTCAAAACCCAGGGCTTTTTTTGTAGCAGGAACTTCTGTGCATGTTAGGCCACACACCCCTAATGTAGCCAATCCTAATGAGTTTCTGCTGTTGGGTGTGGCCTATTATGCTAATGAGTTCCTGCTGGGTGTGGCCAACTCAGGAGCCAGCCGGAACTCCGTTCCTGTGCGTTCCTGCCCAAAAATAGCCCTGGAGCCCACCTTGCAAAGCAGCCATTTTCTCCAGGTTAACTGATCTCTGTTGCCTGGAGACTCCTTGTAATTCCAGGAGATCTCTAGCCACCACCTGGAGTTTGGTAACCCTAGTTCTGGATCAGCTATGCGCCACACTGAACCCATTACTTAGTTTGTTGGTAATTAGACTTATACCAACCAAAATCTGCCATCTGATGGTGTGGCTTGATGTGAGCCAGGATGCTCCCGTCTCCCTTTCACCCTCAGTTGATCAGTAGAGGATGATGCTATCACTGAGCGTTGAATCTCCAGATTAGGACTACCTACAAATTGGTCTTTCCAGTGGGAAGCCTCCAATGCTAGGCATCCTCCGTTGCATCATTCCATTATATCTCAAGTGGCAGCTGACATCAGCATGCATCTGCTTTCATTCTTGTCATATGCTTAGGGACACTTTGTGGGGGACCTAAATACATTCTTCACATTTTGTCATTTTTGAGCAAAACCAGGTGCCTTCACGCACACTTTCCTTCTTGGAATATCAGAAAATGAATGTTTAACAATAAGGTCACGTGTAGCCTTTCATTGTTGTTATCGCCACTGCAAAAAAAAAAAAAAAGCCCTGAGAGGGTTTGGTTCAGACATTGATGTACATGTTCACTTCAGAACCTCAAGCTTGTTTGCGAGGGCAAGTCTATAATCAAAGCTAAATAGTCTGTTTTGCTGGGCTTTGCGCTGTCAGCTAGGTCCTTCCTGACAATAGAAAGGCACAAAGAACATCTTGACAGAGAGAGGTTACTTATCATTAATTGTAGTTCTCCGGGAGACTGAGCGTTGCCTCTCTGTAATCACATTTGTTGACCCCTTTGCCTTTCCCCTCGAGTGCTGCTTCCCCCGTAAGGAAGAGCATCAGCCCTCACAAACACAACTGCAGACGTATGATACCACAATTCCCTTTGGGACTGAAAATATTGGCTGCCCTTTATCTCTAGTGAACTCTGGATAATGCTTGCAGAAGACCATGTTCATGCTCCAAAACAGGTTTTGGCATGCAAACTGCAAATAACCGAATGTTTATTCTTACCCTTGAGTGCTTGTTAAGAACGCGGAAGGGAAATCGTCCTTCATTCTGAGTAATGTAAAAGGTAATTTGGGATCAGGTCCCAATTAAACAACTACATGAAAATAGATTTAGATGACCATTCCTAACCCCCAACATCTGTAGCGTAGCTGTACAGATACAACTGGGTTATAATGAAAGTATTCCACAAGCGATAAGTTCAATGTCTACTCATGCTTCTTTCACAAGTGTCAAATATCTGACTTGTGCGAAGAAGAAATGAATACATGACCCACTTCTGTGTAAATCCCAATATTTGGAATGTCCTCTGTGCTCACAATCTGGATAGTCTTCCTTTCTCTGGTGACTTGACAAAATGGGACAAGGTACCTTTTGTGCATTCACACACTAGTCAATATATCGAACTGAACAGTGAGTAGATCTCTAAGCCTGTACAGATAAAGATTTTTTTCCCCATGTTGGCGTTGCACTTCAGGCAATTCGCTCTCTTCCATATTGTTAATAGTTGGTTGTTTATATCCACATTAGTCATGTTTGAGTCTTTCTTTCTCCACCCAAACAAAATGGGTGTGCTTCACTTTTCACTTCTTCATGTAGCAGTAGGCCTCATTAAGGAAATACAGACTGCTGCTACAGATATTGTAGAAGAAGAAGAGAAGAGATTGGATTTATACCCCACACTTCACTCGGTGTCTCAGAGCGGCTTACAGACACCCTGTGAGGTAGGTGGGGCTGAGAAAGCTCTGAAAGAACTGCTCCTGAGAGAACAGCTCTGACATTGGCATCTCTTATGTTCTTATATAAGGACTCTGGGGCAAGTGATGCTCTGTCATGTTGGTGCTTGGGGGGGGGGTCAACAGTGGGAGGGCTTCTAATGTCCTGGCCCCACTGGTGGACCTCCTGATGGCACTGGTATTTCTGGCCACTGTGTGATACAGAGTGTTGGACTGGATGGGCCTTTGGCCTGATCCAACATTGGCATCTCTTATGTTCTTATGTAGAATGATGACTTGCCCAAGGTCCTCCAGCCAGGTGCAAGTGGAGGAGCGGGGAATCAAACCCAGTTCTCCCAGATTAGAGTCTGCACACTTAACCACTACACCAATCTGGATCTCAGTTAGAACCTCCTTGAGCTTTCCCAGCCTAGTTGTTGTGTGCGTCTTATTTGAAGCAATTGGCCATGTATCCTCCTTGAAATTTGCTCAGGAAATCTGGTTTTGCAATTGCCTTGCAAAGAAAAATTCTGGGCCTAGGGTGGTATTAAGCGTGCAAATACAGCAGTAGAGACTCCACGGTCACCCGAGTTGTAGATTGTTGCATCTTATTTAATGCGAACGCTGAGCTCAGATTAGATTCACGTAGATGCCAACCTGACAAATGGCTATCGAAGTCAGTGCTTTGAGAGGGGAGATGCACGGCTATGGAAATAACCCCGGATATATTAATCCTCTCTTCCTTCAGAGAACTGATCCTTACTGAGATGGTACAGCTGTGCCTGAGTTGTATCCCACCCACCCCACGTCATCAAGTTGCATCTAATTTATGGTGACCCTGTCGGGTTTTCAAGGCA
Source organism: Gekko japonicus (assembly GCF_001447785.1). Taxonomy (NCBI): domain Eukaryota; kingdom Metazoa; phylum Chordata; class Lepidosauria; order Squamata; family Gekkonidae; genus Gekko; species Gekko japonicus. Next base: position 179,565 of record NW_015162010.1, on the reverse strand, counting down.
AGAGATATTCAGAGGTATTTGCTATTGTCTGCCTCTGCCTTGGTGGTCTCCCATCCAAATACTAACCAGGGCCAAACCTGCTTAGCTTCCGAGATCTGATGAGGTCAGTCTAGCCTGCGCTATCCAGGTCAGGGCACCTACAGTAGCACAAATGAACAGACCAAAGAGAAGTGTTCTATTGTAGCCTCTTGCCTGACCCGGACACTGTTGCTCAGGGCATTCTTTTGTATGGAGGAACATTCATCCATGTAGGCACCCCCCCTCCAGTCTGAAGTGCTACAGCCCAGATACAGGCGTATCACAGCAACAAGAACTAGACCACCATTGCAGAGGTGGTAGTATATGTCTGCCAGATGGTCAGAATGCTACTTCCAATTTTGCCCACTGGTTCTGGCCAGGAGCGGTTTGTGATCGCCAGAAGAAAGTGGTCATGCGGGCTCAGGGCGGCTTACAGGGGGCATAAGCCCGGCATAAAACACAGTAAAACAATAAAATCACAAATATAACAATAATAGTATAACGATAAATAACAAGAAGGTGCCAGAAGAAAGTGGTCACGTTAGCTCTAAATCTTTGTTCACCTGCACTGATAGATGATGTTCCCAGCATCCATGGAGTGATTTGTACGCACAGGCAAGAAGAAATGGGCAGTGTTACCATATCCAAAATGGAATCCACCATAAAGAGGGAGTGCCTTGACCTGGATAGGCCAGGCAAGACCGATCTCGTCAGATCTCGGAAGCTAAGCAGGGCCGACCCTGGCAAGTATTTGGATGGGAGACCTCCAGAGGATACCAGGGCTGGGAGGCCAGAGGCAGGCTATCAAGCCACTTCTCCATGCCCCAGTAGGAGTTGCCAGAGGTCACCGTGACTTCCGGGCACGAGCACTCACAAAATTCATAAATACCAAAAAAAGAAAAGAGGGAGTGAATGTTCCTGCTTTAAATTATTACATACTAAAAATGTATATGGACATAAGATTACAGCCACTCACCTCTTCTCCCAACCCATGCCGTATTTAAGTTGGACTGTTCTGTCTGATTTTGGAGATCTTATACTTTATAGTTAAAGGTTTTAAAAGTAGCCAGCCTGGCCATGTACTTTGCTTAGATGGCCCCGTAATGTGCCAGAATGTGCCTGGGAACCACAAGAAAGACTCCTCAAGCTCTTTGGAAAAAAACAGCAGTGGATAAGTGTAATAAATATAAGAAATACAATTCCTATTAAAACCAGTAGGTCCCATAACCCTTTTATGACAAAGTTCGAAGAATCCTCGATGTGAATTTAAGGCCATCAGCCCCAACTAGCAATGTGATTTGTAATAACAATTAGAAAGTAGCTTGTTTCAATAAGCAGGCACCTCATTGATTCGGTATTGTAACATATAAAACTCTATCAAACAATTACCTTCTGTTGTGTTTAATGCCAATTAACTGTGATATTCCTGCCCTGTAAAGAAGGATGTGATTCTTTAGGAATTCACACAGTGACCTTGCCTGACATCTTGCATTAATCTCTGTTGACCTTACAAATGGTTCATGAGATATTTAATTATAAAATGCCACGTGAAGGATTTCTCATTACAGATTCACCACATCACACCTAAACGACAAGCTAATGCTATGTTTATAAAGTTAATGGGCTGATAAATCTGAATGACTCCTCCGTCCTGAATATGAAAATACTCAGTTCAGTCATTTATGCAGTGTATTTTTCAAACCATGTGCCATCAATACGGCTATTAACGATAAGTGTTTTGCGCTCCAGCTCAGTCAATGTCAACCTTCCTTTTTCCCCTTTTTTTTGTTGCAAAAAAAGGTATTTATTTATTCACATTTCTAACCTGTCTCAATCCCTCTGCATACACTGCCGTGTTAAAAAAACCCCTTGACTACGCTGAAAATTTCACTCTGACGAAACTCGAACAAAAAGCGTTCTTGTCTCTGCAGTCGGTTCCCAACCCACTTGTTCTCACCCATTTGCAAACCATAGCCAGATGCTTCAGCAGGCGTTGAGATGGCGACAGAGATCAAGTCAATCGGGAAGAAGAGTTTGGTGCTGACATGGTCATCCTGAGGGTCTTGAACAGCCCTGTGAGATTTGAACCAGGCAGACTGGAATGCCCAGGGGACCGTGCCAGGAGGGTTCCTGTGGTGCGATGGTGCCATGTCTTAGATCTCCATAACAATGCAGTGTGGACAAGAGAATGAACTTCATAGGTGGTAGAAAGTCCCATCAAGTCGCAGGTGGCCTATGGCAACCAAGTGGGGCTTTCAAGGCAAGAGATGACCAGAAGTGGTTGGCCATTGCCTGCCTCTACAGAGCAACCTTGGACTTCCTCAGTGGTTTCCCTTCCAAGTACTAACTAGTGTCGACCCTGCTTAGTTTCTGAGATTGGGCCATCCAGGTCAGGGCGAACTTTATATAGGGATGGCATTTTCAAAGAACCCCATGTTTTGTCCTCTATCTAGTTTCATTGGTAGTGTCACTTAGGAAACAAATTCCATAAGACTGTTTGGGGTATACCAAAAGACTTTGCAGTCCACTCAAAACCTCCACCACCAGGAGCTCAGGTCTTATCTGCCGCCTGCAAAACAATTCCATACCATCACACAAGGTTTAAGTGCAGCCTTTTCTGAAGTGACGCAAGATGAATTTCTCCCTAGCGAAGGAAGTCACAGTATTACATTTGGAACTCTGTTCTAGATTACCACTATGGAGGAGTCAAAATGTGATCTAACAACGGTTTGGTATAGGTGGTACAGTTTGTCTCCAGCAGAAGTTAATGGAAGAACTTGTGTTGGTTTTAATGGAGCTGGTCTGGTCTGGTTCTTTTCAGCCTATAACATGCAATACGAAAAGCTGTATAACTTATTTATTTACTTACATTATTTTTAATCCACCTTTCTCACCGGGGCTCAAGGCACATTACAAAATGTTAAGTTATTGCAATCAATAGGATGAGAGAACTAATCGGCAATACGATATTCCTGGGACTGCAAAAAAAACTGATGAAAGCATAAGCATTAAATATGTGTTAAGCATGCAATAATGCAAAAAAAAACCTGATGAAAGCATAAGTTAAATATGTGTTAAGCATGCAATAAACTCCATTACATAAGTGGAAATGCAGCGCACTGAGAACAAGCTGATGCGTACCGCAGAAGATAACACATACCATACAAAATAGTGAAGTCCACAGATCTCTTCATTGAAACGTCTCCTGAACCATTCTGTTATAATATAACCCTATCACCTTTATAAAATATATATATTCTCCTGAACCATTGTTTTACATAGTTTGTAGAACTCCAGAAGCATGGGAGCCATCCTGGTCTCTTCAAGCAAGGCATTCCACAAGATTGGGGCCTCTACAAAGAATGCATGGGTAAGGGCCATTGTTGATCTAGCCCATACGTAGGATGGTACCTGCACACATGAGGGTCCAAGGCCATGAAGGACTTTATATGTGATGGCCACTACCGTTGAATTGAATATGATCGCTAACAGGCAGCCAATGGAGTGCCTGTAAAATGGGTGTAATATGCATGCTCGGCTCACGCCCCCCCGCCCCCACTTGGCAGCCCTACTGGAGTCTCCAAGTTGACGCCACGGAAAGACCTATGTAGAGTGGATTACAGTAGTCCAGTCTTTCCAGGCTTTTTTTCTGGGGGAACGCACTGGAACAGAGTTCCGGAACCTCTCCAACAAAATTCTTTTAAAAATGTTTAAAAGTTCATGAGTTTTCAGTATACAGATTGAAAACTTTATTTCCTTCTTGAGAGTTCCAGCTCCTCTTTTTCGGGGGGGGGGGAGCCCTGGTCTTGATGTTACCATAGTGTGGATCCAGGTGACCAGATTGGCTACGTCAAGGTAGGGGGACATCTTCCGGATGAAACTAAGTTGAAAGAAAGCATTTGTCACGGTGGAGTAATCTTAACACATATCAAAGTTGTTCTTTTGCATGAAAAATGTATGCGTGTCATCCTCGCACAGGGGCCATGCTAATCATCTCTGTATCGTTCCAATTTTAGTATATATGCTGCCAAAGCGAGCACGAAAAATGTATGCAGTATTCATAGTTCAGAGGGCTACTGGTCTTTTACAGTAATGATATCTTTTTTAGTAGCCTTGCAAAGTGAATTTTATCAGTTGGAAATGTAGATCAGAATTGGGGTCATCGCTTGTTAACCAAAGCACACTGATTGCCTCCTCCAGCTGGGCAAACAAATATGGGCAAAAAATGTTGAATGTCTGCTGTTTTTGTAGCAGTGTAATGTAGTTTCATAGCTGGACTAAAAATACACTTAAAAGCTGGTATAGTTGGACTCTCTCCATAAATTGAAACAAATCTGAGCTAAAGCTCATTTACTGTCTTGGAACGGAATTGATCTTGCTTTCACATTTGATTCACCCTCTGCAGATTTTGAGAGGAAGAAAAATAGCACTGTTAGGTCAGTTTAACTAGGCCAGAGTTAGACGGAAAAGATTGGCAAACTCATTGTTTTAATTCCTTTCTCTTTCTTTGTGGCCAATTTTACGAGCAGCTGTGCTCATTTACATGTAGTTTAGCGCCTGTTGTAACATAAAAATACGAGCGGTGTTTTTCTATAGAGAGTACTAGCCCAGAGAGTTGGGATGTTGTTTTATATGTGTGTGCGTATTTGATTAAGGCACCCACAACTCTAATAAATAATGTCCAGAGTTAGCTGTGTGCATTTCTGGGGACTTTGTAAAAGATAAAGGGTTGATTGTTCCCCATATATACATTTTTGAGCTTTCCTCCTTCTGCAGTATAGAACTATCAAGCAAGCAGCTGTGTTCATTCCCATTCGCTCAAGGCCTGCAGCATTTCATCAGCATGCTTTGTTTCCAGCCTTGAATCTCTGGGTATCTTCATCTCACCATTTATTGAGATCAGAGAATTTTTTAAAATGATGAAATTGTTCCATTCAGCATCTGTGATAGGAGAATGTCACTGCAGCAAGCCCCAGATTTAATCTTGGAGTGCATGTGGATTATTGGTTCACTCAAATGTATATCTCCTGGGAGAAACAGGAAAAATATGGGAAGAACTGACTATTGGCATAGTCCTTCATCTGGGTCTCACTTTCAAAACTTTGACTATTTACACGACTCATGTGCACATACATGCATGCACACACACAATGTGCCTCTCCACAACCTTGGGGTGACTTAAATTATAATTAAAATTCTGAATGAATTAGAACTGTAAAATAGCAGCCACGAAGGGAATGACATTCATATTAATTTTATCTTCATCACTGGAAGGAATCCAAATGGGCTTTGCGTGATTTCCAGAACACCAGCTGAGGCAGAGTAGTAGATCTCTTCTGATGCTCCCTTTGAACAGGACAGTACCTGGCAATTTCAATTGGTAAAGGAGAGGAGAGTTCTGTTGTTTAATGTCATACTTCCATTCTGATTTTTTTTCAGTCCTATCACTGCATTTATTACAAGCATAAAGTGCTGGTTTCCCCATGTTTCGGGGCCATATGTGTAATAGACAGTTATTTCCACAAGAACAGCCATGCTGGATCAGATCAAGCGCTCATCAGGTCCAACATTCTGTTCTCTTAGTGGCTGACCAGCAGCCTCTAGGAAGCCCATGAGCGGGATGATACAGCATCTGGCACTAGAGGGTGTAGATCTCCTTCATAACCAGTATTAATTGTGAACCCCATCATCTATGGATTTGTCCACTCCCCTTGCAATGACTTAACATTTTGTAATGTGCCTTGAGAGCCAGTTTGATGTAGTGGTTAAACGCGCAGACTCTAATCTGGGAGAACCGGGTTTTATTCCCCACTCCTCCACTTGCACCTGCTGGATGACCTTGGGCAAGCCATAGTTCTGACAAGAGCTGTCCTTGAAAAAAAGCAGTTTCTCTTAGCCACACCTACCTCACAGGGTGTCTGTTGTGGGGAGGGGAAGGGAAAGGAGTTTGTAAGCCACTCTGAGACTCCTTTGGGTAGTGAAGGGCAGGGTATAAATCCAATCTCCTCCTCTTCCTCCTCCTCCTCTTCTTCTTCTTCTACCCTTCCAAGTTGGGGGCCATCATCACATTCTGTGGCAGCAAGTTCCAGAGTTTAACTATGCACTGTGTACTACCTTCTGCCTGTCCCGAATCTCCTACCCTTCCACTTCAGTAGATGACCCCTGGGTTCTAGTATTACGGGAAAGGAATAAACCTTCTTTCTGCAACACTGTATATAATTTTATAAACCTTTATCATGTCTACCCTTACTCACTTTTTTTCTAAGCTAAACAACCCTAAGCATTTCAACTGATCCTCTAAATGTACTTGAATGTAATTCTTTAAGAAATGCTGTTTGCAACGGTTAGTATATTGCATAGCCAAATGCCAGGATCGTTACCCCAAGAGCAAAAAAAACCCCTGCCTTCCACAAGCCTTTGAGTCATAGCTTCTGAGGGGAGGAAAATAAAATAATTGCCAACTTAAATGTCCTCTGAATGAAGAGGTAAGAGAAACATGGTGATAACCTGATATATTTGTGCTTCATCTTTTCTTTTTCTTGGGAAGGGGGTAGTGCCAAAAATCCTCATACGTCGCAAGTTTCTGCTTACTGAATATTATAGGTGAGAGGGGTTTCACTGGCAGTTGTTACCTCACATTCCACCCTAAAGCTCTCATTGGGTACGTTCAGACGGGGGCTTTACATCGGTATAGGTGCCGGTTGCAATCGCTGTACTCACCGGCGTTCAGACGGCGAACATCTGCCTCCTGTCCCTAACCTATGTAAAGCCCTTTACACCGTTGCACTCTGCCACTAGGTCCCAAGTGGTGGTATACTGAGTGCAACGGTTGCTTTCGATCTTCCCCGGCATATGATCGCTCTCCACCGGTGCCTAGCCATTTCCGTCGAAAGCCTGAGGCTTCCGTTTTCCCCCCGCCATATTTTTTTTAAACAGAGCAATATGCGCTTGGGCAAAGCTTCGCCCTGAGCGTTTGTTAAAAAAAAAAAATCCCTTACTTTACCTATCCGCAGGAGTCCGGGACTTAAGGGAGGCCAGTTTGGGCTTTAAACTTTAAAGGTAAGTCCTTACCTTTAAAGTTTAAATGTAATGGGGGAGGGTTTGAGCATGCGCAAAGATCGCCATTCTGTGAATGGCTGCCTATGCGCATGCTCAAACTGTGTTGTTTTTTTTAAACGCCAACGCCCGCAGTGTGTGACCAGGCATACAACGATGGGAACCGCAAAATGGAGGTAAGTGTGATCGCTTTTCCAACCGGTGCAGTTTATGCCGGCAGAAAGCCCCCGTCATTGTGTCATGAACTCTAGTTAGCATACAGTGAAACCCTTCAAGCTGTAGGTCCCTGGAGGGAGACTTGGTTCATCCTACAGAGCATGTCCAGGTCATTTTCTTCAAGAAAGGGAGATTAGTCAGAAAGCACAGTGAGCATTTGATGCTTTGTGGAAGAGAACACTAACACAATATTCACATTCTCGGTAACTCTGTCTACATTTTCCAGGCTTTGCATGGCTGGATTCCTTTCCTTCATTGGCAATGCGATTACCGTTCTAAGTGTTCTTCCTGTGTGAGCCCTCTACACCATCCTGCTCGCTCACTCGCTCTTTCTGAAACTGAGGGTTTCTAAAACACTCGCTTGACGGCAGCGGTGATCGGAGTTGAACCTTTGCAGGCCTTGCATAACAGCCAGCTAAAATTATTAGAATCGTCCAAGAGATAAGGGCAGAATTAACTGTTCTGAAAAAAAAAAGAATTGATAACATCCCGTTCATCTTCATTTTATTCTTCAGTGGGTCTCTTAATATTTGTTTACAGTTCCTGAAAAAAAGTGCACACCACAAATCTTAATTTGTAGACTGGCACAGAAATGTGCTTGTGGCGTTGCTGAGATAAGCCACCTTCAAAACCATATACCCTTGCCCCCCCTTTTTTACAGTTCAGCCATAAAAAGCTGGCAGCCAAATAAGAGATGGACTTGCCTCTTTTAATAAAACAATTAAAGTAATAAAAATATGTCTTGCTGCTTTATTAATTTCACCGTTAGGACATAAAGGGCGTTGGGTGATACCTTGAAATCAATTGGAGTCTTCCCCCGGGGGCTCGAAAAGTCAGGATCTTATCTCGTATATTTGCACTTAGGAGCTCATGTTTAAATTTCATTTCAGCCGATAGTGACAAAATCACCAAAGGTTGTTTTATGTTAAAAAAAAAAAAATCAGTTCTCTGGAAAAGCTATGGATGCAGAGCCGCTGCAGGCTCAGCGAAGAGTACTGCTGTTAGAAGGTCACAAAAGTGTGCTCCTTCCAACACAACTTCTCTGCTTCCTGGCTTGAATATGGCTGAGCATTTTGTTTTGACGCTGATATTAAATATGGTTTAAGAGAATGAGGATTTCTGCTCATCAAGCATATGAAGAAGTATAAGTTTACTGTTTTCGGATGGCTTCAGGCTTGAAATATCAGCTTTGTGAGGGATTGTGTAAATGGTGCAGGAGGATCGTGAGGCATTCCAAAGGGATCTGTCGAGGATGGGCCAGTGGGCGTCAACTTGGCAAATGGGGTTCAATGTGCCAAAGTGATGCACATTGGAGCCAAAATCCTAACTATAAATACACGTTGATGGGGTGGCAGAGACTGACCAAGAGAGAGATCTCACTGAAAATGTTGAGACAGTGTGTGACTGGAATAAAAAAGGCCAGTGCTATGCTGGGGATTATTAGGAAGAACAGATCAGCCAATATCATAATGCCCATATATAAATCAATGGTGCAGCCTCATTTGGAATACTGTGTACAGTTCTGGTCACCACACCTTAAAAAGGATATTATAGCTTTGGGAAAAGTGCAGAAAAGGGTAACTAGAATGATAAAAGGGTTGGAACACTTTCCCTAAGAAGAAAGGTTAAAGCACTTGGGGATCTTTAGCTTGGAGACAGCTGAGGGGTGACATGATTGAGGTTTATAAGATTATGCATGGGATAGAGCAGGTAGAGAAAGAGGTACTTTTCTCCCTTTCTCACAATACAAGAACTCATGGGCACTCCATGAAATTGCTGAGCGGTCAGATTAGAACAGATAAAAGGAAGTACTTCTTCACCCACAGAGTGATTAACACATGGAATTCACTGCCACAGGAGGTGGTGGCGGCTACAAGCATGGATGGCTTCAAGAGAGAATTAGATAAGCTTATGTAACAGAGGTCCATTGGTGGCTGTTAGCCGCAAGGTATAGATAGGGACTCAGGGGCAAGTGATGCTCTATATTTTTGGTGCTGGGGGGGGTCAATAGTGTGAGGGCTCCTAGTGTCCTGGCCCCACTGCTGGACCTCCTGATATCACCTGGTATTTTTGGCCACTGTATGACAGAGTGTTGGACTGGATGGGCCATTGGCCTGATCCAACATTGGTGTCTCTTATGTTCTTAGGCAAGGGGGAGGTAAATGTATGTCTTTTATGGTTACACCTGCTTGGTTCTTGACTGTCTTGTGCGGCTGTCCATCTGAAACTTCCTCTAACACTTGCTTTGTGTTTGGGTGGAAGCAGCTTCCGCTGCTTGAGCTGAGTCATTTGTTTGGGCCTGCTATTGTCTTAGGCTTGTGGGTGAAGCCACAAGCCCTAGCTGGGTAATTGACATTCAGCTCTCTAAGAAGTCACACAGTTCTCCTTGGAGTGTGCAAAACAGGTGTGCTAATGGGGAAGGTCCTCCCCACGAAGAAGAAGAAAAGGAGGAGGAGGAGATTGGATTTATACCCTGCCCTTCACTCGGAGTCTCTGAGCGGCTTACAAACTCCTTTCCCTTCCCCTCCCCACAACAGACACCCGGTGAGGTAGGTGGGGCTGAGAGAGCTCTTTCCAGAACTGTCCTTGAGAGAACAGCTCTGACAGAACTATGGCTTGCCCAAGGTCATCCAGCAGGTGCAAGTGGAGGAGTGGGGAATCAAACCCAGTTCTCCCAGATTAAAGTCCGCGCACTTAACCACTACGCCAAACTGTCTCTTGAGAGGTGAGGTGAGTGACGACTAGAGACAGGGCCTTTTCTAAGGTGGCACTTCACCATCGGAATGCTCTCCCTCTCAGTGCCCGCCTGTAGCTTGCTTTAGTTTCTTTTAGACACCATGCTAAAACACGTGTTTTTACCCAGCTTTTATCTTACCAGCTTTATCTTACCAGCTTTTAAATGATCTGGTTCTGTTTTGTGGACAGTTTTTTCTGCCGTTTGTGTCCAATGGCTTCCATTTTTTGTTTTGTTTCTGAATGACTTGTGTTTTTATACTGTGGTTTCTTAAACTGTAAGCCACCTCAAAGAAGATTCTGAAGAGGCGTTGCGCAAGCATTCTGAATGAATGAATAATAAATAACAAACAAAGTTCAGTGTTGCTAAGTGTAAGGTGATGCACATTGGAACAAAAATCCTAATGTTAAATATATGCTGATGGGACCTGAACTGGTGGAGACTCCGGGGGAAAGAGATTTTGGGGAAGTAGTGGACAGTTCAACGAAAATGTCAATTCTGTGTGCAGCAGCACGGAAAAAGCCGAACTCCATCCTGGGGATTATTTATTTATTTGTTCATTCATTCAAATTTGTACCCTGCCCTCCCCGCCTAAGCAGGCTCAGGGCCGCTTACACAAATAGAAGCATACTCACAGGGTGTCCACCTCACTCACAGGGTGTCTGTTGTGGGGAGGGGGAGGGAAAGGAGTTTGTAAGCCGCTCTGAGACTCCTCTGGGTAGTGAGGGGCGGGGTATAAATCCAATCTCCTCTTCTTCTTCTACTAACATTCAGTATCATAAAATTTCTAAAACAATTCACGAAAAGCATATTAAAGTGCTAGCAGAAGTAGAGATGTGAAGGCCCGGAAAAAAACCGGAAAAATTCGGGGGGGGAAACATATTTCCCCCCGTTTTTTTCCTGACGCGTTTTTGTTTTTTTCCGAAAAATTGGAAAAATTGAAAAAAGAAAAGAAAAGAGAAAAAAAATGATTATGGAACATTTTATTTTAACATGATGAATAAAATATTTTAAGACCAGGTGTTCAAATATTTTCCAAATCATTTCTTTTATATATA
>NW_015162010.1:148025-168199 GCF_001447785.1 Gekko japonicus | reverse complement strand
TTCAAAATTTCCGGAAATTTTACATCTCTAAGCAGAAGTATTTTGTTGTCATAGAGATGGCATTATATATTCTATTGGTTATCTGAGTAGGCTACTGGCTGCTACCATCATATGAACACTAACTACAACTACTAGCACTTTACTATGATTTTATAATTTGTTTTAATTGTAATTATGCTTTTAATGTAACTATCTGCTTTTATGTAAGCCGCCCTGATCTGGCTCCGGCCGGGAGGGCAGGGTAAAAAAAAATCTGAAAAATAAATAAATAGGAAAGAGATGAAAGATAAAGAATATAGGATGCATTATCTATTTACCGTAGGTACTCACTTGCTGCTACGGCATTATTTTCTACTGATGTGATAACATTTTTCTACATTGCATCTAATGATATAATTCTGAATCATGTATAATATTCTGTGCCTGTCTCAGGTATCTGTAATCCGAGTCCTAGTACATTGTTTATTAGATGGTCACATTGCCTTCCTGTGTAAATATGCCTTGAGTCTCAATGAAAAAGGTGGACTGTAACATACATAGTAATAATAATGTCCTGTGTAGATCTGTGATGTGGCCTCATCTGGAATACTACGTACTGTTCCAGTTATGTATCTCAGCAGCAGTGTTCCCTCTAAGCTGAGTTGGTGTGAGCTAGCTCACACCAACTCAGCTTAGAGGGAACATTGCTCAGCAGAGATATTTTCAGAGCTGGGAAAAGTGCAGAGTGCAGACCAAGAAGTTGGAGCACCTTCCCCATGATAAAGATTAAAAAGATTGAGACTTTTCAGTTTAGAAAAAAAGATAACCAATGATAGAGGTTTTTAAAATTATCCCTGGGATAGATAGAGAGGACTTTTTCTCCCTCTCCCATAATACTGGAACTTGGGAGTCATCCAGTGAACTTAATGTGGAATCAGGATAGACAAAAGGAAGTGCTAATTTACCATTGAGAACTACAGACTTCACTGCCACTGGATATGGCGATCACTCCAAGCATATAGGTAAAGGTTTTCCTTGCTCGAAAGCCAGTTGAATCCGACTCTATAGTTGTGGTGCTCATCTCTGTTTCCAAGCCGAAGAGCCAGCGCTGTCCGAAGACTTTTCCGTGGTCATGTGGCCAGCATGACTAAACGCCAAGGCGCACAGAATGCTGTTACCTTCCCACCGAAGCAGTACCTATTTATCTACTTGCAATTTCTTGCTTTTGAACTGCGAGGTTGGCAGGAGCTGGAACCAGAGATGGGAGCTCACTCTGTCATGCGGCACACTCGGGTCTTGAACTGTTGAACTACAGACCTTCCAGCCTGCAGTTCAGCGTCCTAACCACTTGAGCCACTGCTCAAGCATAGATGGCTGTAAAAGCAGATTAGACAAATTCCTGGAGGAAAGGTTCAGCACTGCATTGGTTTTTCCCTCCATTGTTTTATCTAACCCACAACAGAAATCCCCCTCTGCATTTCATGCTGCTTCCGCTTCCTTTGATCATCGGATTTTATGGTAGCCTCCACACTCCAGGTCGCTTTCCCTTTCTTTGATCTTCCGGATTTTATGGTACCTTCTGCATAGATTTACAGCCGTTTTATGGCTGTTCAGGGGTGACTTTGCAGTCAGTACAGCGTTGCCCTCCAGGTGTTGAGCTGTACTTTTTCCTCCCAGTTGAGAAAACGTGGAGCGAATGCGAGATGCAGAATCGCCCTGTGTCTTTCTCCCTCCCACTACATCTATCTATCTTGCTTTCTCCCCTCCATTACTCTCTTTCTTTCTCTCCCTCCCTCAGTCAGTTACTTGGATCCCGCCCGCTGCTGGCTCATCCCTGGCTCATGGGGCCTGTCTGTCTCTCTCATGGCCTGCACTCCCACCAGCCCTGTCCCAGCTTTCTGGTCAGGGCACCTCCAGACTGCCTGCCCAGCTCCGTCCTAGCACCATCTGCCCAGCACCCTCACACGGGGCCCATGCCAGCCCGTTGTGCCCCAGCAGCAGGAGCAGGATGCGCGACAGCGGCAACAGCCACAGAGCGTCAACCAGCTTCTACGGCGTCTGCCTGATGGCGATGCCGCTGCAGCTGACCCCGTAGGACCTGCCAGGGTGGGCAAGGACAAAGGCAGAGGAGGCCTGCCCCCCAGACAATCCCGGCTCTTGTGACCCAGCAGTGGGAGAAGCTGCCTGGCATTGGCAGCAGCCACAGAGGGCTGCCCACAACTCCAGCACCTCTGCGGCTCAGAAGCTGGTGAGGAGAGGAAGCAATGGTAGGGTTCGTGGCAGTAGCACCTGCCCCCCCGCGCCCCACCCTTAGGACTGCAGGCTCACAGTGTTCTGAAAAGAAGTAGGCCTGGCTACAGTGGCAGCTCTGCACAGGTGCCAAGATTTGGGGGAGGGGGTTAACCATACTGTCCACTTTTAATAAGTTTTTTTTAAAAAAAGAAAAAATGCGTGCATGTGTGCCTGGAAGTCATGGCGACCTCTGGTGACTCCTGCTGGGGCACGGAGGACATTCAGAGGAGTGGCTTGATAGCCTGCCTCTGCCTCCCAGCCCTGGTATTCTTTGGATGTCTCTCATCCGAATACTTGCCAGGGACCTCACCTGATGTGCAGAAGTTTCCAGAAGAAATACCGCTTGGCTTCCATGAACTGAGGAGACAGGGCTTGCCTGGGCTATCCAGGTCAGGGCCTTTTAGTAAGTTTTTTAATTATTATTTTTCCCCCCCTGCAAACCTGGTGGTTCCTCCAAGTTTTTAGAACACCGTCCTTTCTCTCCATCTGGCCCTGATCTACAGATTTAAGTTATCTGCAGATCAACGTAAAGTTGGCTGTTAGAATATTTTATAAGGACAAGATTCAAGTCCAGTAGTATCTTCTACTGCAGACCAACACAGCTACCCAACTGAAGCAATGAAAGAGATATAAATACACAGGATTTCTGCATTGACCCCTCCACCACCTGTCTGTACTCATGCCCCCAACCACCCAGAGTCATTAAGGAATGGCATGTGGGTAGAGCACAGTGGTGGCACTCCTGATGGCAGTGGCAGGTGGTACAGGCAACTGAGCATGGGCAGTGGGACAGCTTGTGAGCAAGAGAAGGATGCACAGGCAGTGCAGAGCATGCAGGTGTGGGGGGGGGAGGGCATGAGGGGCCCCCAGGCACTGTCTGCCCAGGGCCCCCCAAAACCTGAAGCCGGCCCTGTTTAGATCAGATCACATCTGGCCTACTTTCAGCTCTTGAAGTTCACTGCGTAAAACAGAAGGCTATTAATAATATTTCATTTTATTGTAGTGGTTTTTGATATTTGCACTCATAAGCTGTAGACGTCATTCGGATAGGCCTCTCGTTATTTGGCATGAGCTACCCACTGCCATTTGGATAAGAGGGTGTGATTTTTGTTCCTCTCCCAAAGCTGCACACGGGCTAGAACAGGGAGCTCTGATCTGGGGCGTGATGGAAGCACGAACCATTACAAAGAAAAAACTTAGCCAACGTGCCCCACCCAAAAGGGTGCTTGCCAGCTCTGTCCTGTCCTGTCGTTGCCCATTCGTATTTTGCAAAACTCACTGGCCCCTGTAGCTGATTGTAATCCTTTGAGCTATTATGTACACTTGTCAGCAGACGCTGAGTAAATATGCAAGGCCCCTGCCTCTGCCCCTCCTCGCTAATGCAAGCCTTGGCTACTGTACCAAGGCCGATGCGTATCGGCGGATTTTGCATTAGCATAGGTGCTGCTGCTCATCCTGCCCTAGATAATGGACTCAAAGGTTAAGAGCAAAGGATCGCAACAGCGCCAATCAGCCGAGGCTTTTCTGGGGCTAATTACCTCTTCACTGCGCTGACTCTAATGTGACATGTTTATTGCCTTAACTAACAACTCATTAGCTTAGTTGATGTTTTTGTCAATATTAATTCGTTCATTTAAGCCAAGTCAAAGCTTAAACAAAGATGTCCAGACTGAGAAGTGGGCAGCCCAGTGACTTTTTTTGTTTAGTTCGTCTCCCCCCCCCCTTTCCCCCACCTCAATTTAAACAAGATAAATGTTGACATGAGAAATATTTAAGAGCGTCTGTAGGTAGTTATAGGTGTTTGCTGATGTGTTAGCGTTCAAGGGCCGGGGTGCTTTATTTAAATAAAGGGGAGGCTTAAAGGGTCCGGGAGTGAAATGTTTAATAAATTAAAATGCGCACGGTGTGGGTGTCTCGGGAAGAGACGGCCGCTGTGCTTTTGAAAAGGAGTTCGGTCTCCAGTCAGTTAAACTGGGCTGCCTAGGAAGACATGCTGATTGGCCAGCTCCTCTTAGCGGCTAAATATGGTAGGCGGTGTGTTCAATAAAACAAACATAAGAAGCTGAGTTTTGAGAACTGCCTGCAGGAGGTGGGTGGGGGGGAACCCCATAAAAATCAATACTTTATCTCAACCACAGCAATAAGTAGCTAAATGAATGATATTAAAAAGAGCCACTGTATAATAGCATCAGAGTAATGATCAATTACATCTATCTGGGAAAGTTACTTGTTTAGCTCTCATTCACATTTTACTAATGGATGATTGCTGCAGTTCATTATTTCAGCGTGCTTCATTTGGAAATGAAAATAATCCATTACAAGTTTCATTATCGCGATTTCAGAATGCATGATCTGGATGTGGAAACTAATATGACAGAGGGTTGTACCGGGGCTGGCCTTCTGTGTGGTTTCCCCCCCCCCTTTTTTTCTTTTTTTTAAAAAAGGAGTTTAAAAAAGGGTATGAAGGAGAAGACCAAATTAATTTTGCATTTAACAGGCTAGGAGCTGATGATGTAGCAGAGTATGGATCGCGACGTTCGCAGTCACTTTCCCTAATTGAATGTAGCCGTTAACTCCGGTGCAGTAAATGTAAATGAAAATGTGGGGTTTATTGTGTTATCTGTAGAGAGCTGTAAATGTACAAAGTGCTTTTCAGAGCCCATCACTGCATAGGGATGTTGTGCCAAAGCGACTGGTGTCCATAAAGCTGGAAGAGCGCATAGGGAGATCAGTATAGGATGGACTTAACGGCAGCAAATTGGAAGGATGAAAGCATTTATTTTTTTTAAATGCAGCTTCGCAAGACATGTTGGAGGGCAAGGAGGAATGTGAAGAGAGTATACATGACTGTCTGCAGGTATCTAGTTAGACTGCTTACAGACCTGATCTGGAAAGCGCACAATAAAATGCCCTATAAAAATATGCCCTATAACTAAAAATCCTTTCCAGTCAAGACCCTAACCAGCAAAACCTAACTAAGCGACAAGGCCTTGCAGAGCTTCAAAGAGATCTAAGCTTTAGCGAGTGATGCTTTCCTCCAGAATCCTTGGTTGAGGTCAGCTGTGCGATCCAAACTGCCGCAAGCGATATTCCATGTGCCTGTTGCTGCACATTAACAAGCAAGCTCCACTGAGATCTCTGCTAGCCTTGTATTTACTTCCCTGGGAAATTCCTCCAGAGTCTTCCCTGACCTCAGAGCCATGCATCCATAACACATGAGCATGACTAGGGGGAAAGATCTCTGGCTCTGAAAGGATTCAGCCACTCAACTGGTCACTTGTTCTTCTCCCCCTGCAAAATATATCATCTTGGGGCATATCTTTTCATCCCCCCAACATTGCAACTGAGTGTACCTCTTTACCTTCCAGTGTATAAGTGGGTGGCTTAGGACAGCCGTATTCAAGCTTTTTCCTGCCAAACTAGCAGTTCGAAAGCAAGAAATTGCAAGTAGATAAATAGGTACCACTTCAGTCGGAAGGTAACAGCGTTCCGTGCGCCTCGGCGTTTAGTCATGCCAGCCACATAACCACGGAAATGTCTTCGGACAGCGCTGGCTCTTCGGCTTTGAAACGGAGATGAGCACCGCAGCCCTAGAGTCGGATTCGACTGGCTTTCGAGCAAGGGAACCTTTATTCAAGCTTTTAGAAGTGGGAGAAGAGATTGGATTTATACCCTGCCCTTCACTACCCAAAGGAGTCTCAGAGCGGCTTACAATCTCCTTTTTCTTCCCCTCTCCGCAACAGACACCCTGTGAGGTAGGTGGGGCTGAGAGAGCTCTCTCGAGGACTGTCCTTGAGAGAACAGCTCTGAAAGAACTTGTGACTGACCCAAGGTCACACCAGCAGCTGCAGGTGGAGGAGTGGGGAATCAAACCCGGTTCTCCCAGACTAGAGTCCGCACTCCTAACCACTACACCAAACTGGCCCTCTACCTGTTGCTTGTCAGATGGTGCAAGATACATACACAGCTGCCACCAGCTGCCACCGTGGAAGCTTTTCGGAACAGAGAACATTTAACCACCTGGAACTCTCTTTGTAACGGCATGCATGGAACACACATGCAAGGAACTGAGTCAAGCTAAAACAAATGTCTCTCGATATCAGTGGTTGAAGAGCCGATGGAAGAAAATAATGCCACCTTAAGATAATAATACGTTCATTAATAGCTCAATTAAAGTTACAGCCTCTGGAGATTCCTTATTATAAGCACTTTAAAACCAAATTAGTTTGCTAAGATTTATGTTATTACAAAGAATGCCAAATGAATTAATAATGATTGGCCACTTACACTGAGTGTTGCTAAGTGACCAAAACCTTCCCCCACTACAGCATCTCAGGCCACGGAATATAGTTTGCATAAAAGTAGTACTTCTGGGAATAGCCTCAAGATATCAGGCTGAAACTTTCTGGGAGTCCTGGATTCTAGTTCTGCCGCCTTTCACTTCGGCAGAAAAGGACTATAGGTTAGTGTTGGGTGTTACAAGTCAAAACACTTCAGTATTTACAGGGTTAATGATGTTTGTTATGATCAACAGGAAGTCACATGTTTGTTTGTAACCAACCTGTTTAGATAATAGAATGCCCGGGAACTTTGGAGCTAACTTGCTAGTCTGATTGGAAACCAAGGTGTCAAGTATTTAGCATATTGGCTTCTCTTTCCTCTCTTTGTTCTGACTGAGAAGGAGACACCATTCTCTTCCCGTTTTACCTTTTAGCTGTAAGGATGTAGCCATATTAGCTCTTTGTTATTTTCATATCCTGTGTACCTTTTTCCCATGTTAGGTTTATAGTAAACTTTTATATGTTAAAACACACCATGGACTCAGTCTCTTAATACTCTGCTGACTTACTCAAAAAGAATCCCAACAGTTAGTAGTAGGAGACATGCAGAAGATCCCATCCCTGGTACCTGGGATTAAAGAATCTCAGGTAGTGGAATTAGTGGTAGCAGAATTAGTATTTGGGGTAGACCGCTTAATGGACAAATAGTCTAGCTTGGTCCGCTGCATAGCGACCCTGCTGTTCCTTGGTAGTGTCCCATCCAGGGGTCGTTTCGTAGAAAAAGAGCTAGGGGAACTCATTAGCATAACTCATTAGCATATGCTACACCCCCTGTCATTAGCATATGCCACACCCCCTGACATCAGGGGCCCGGCGGTGGACCTGCAAGGCCGGCGGGAGTGCAAGGAAGCCCCGCGAAGGCCCTCCCTGGCCCCAGGCAGGCAGGGGTGGGGAGAGGCAGGGAGGAAGCAACTTACCCTCCCTCTTCTCCTGCCTCCTCCTGGCTGAATGAGGGCTGGAAGCGGGGCGGCCGGAAGCAGGGAGCGGGGCTTCATCATGTGCCCCGCCCCCTGTACCTCACCCGGCAGAACTGCGATCCCCCGCGATCCCCCCCGAAATGACCTCTGGTCCCATCCAAGTACTAACCAGGGACTCCTTAGCCCGAGCCATCCAGGTTAGGACATTCTAACCTAGGGGTTCTCAAACATGGTTGGGCCCTCTTCAAGCACCACATAGACCAAAGCAAAAAGAGGCAGTTCTCTGCCATCAGATTAGGCAATTCAGTGCAGAAGGGGGTGAGTGGAGACATTTACGCTGGGTCTGAAATTCTCAGAGACAGGGCTGGGCTGACTTAATGGTCTCCACTGATGCATATTATGTTTAGAAGGCCATTGTGCATGCTCTGATGGTGCATACTCTTAACAGTTTAAAGCATAACTAATGGTGCTTAGTGGCCCTGTGCAGGCTTGCTTAAATACAGAAATGCCTTGCGGAATCAGAAGAAAGAAGCCCACTGAGCACACAGCTGTATTTGTGCATTTTTAGAAAAATCCCAGCGAGCAGTAGGCGGTCCCACCAGCCTCTAGCCAGCAGCTTACGTGCCAGCATCTCCGCAGAGAGCAAGTACCCATCCCCTTCCCTTATTCCTTCTGAGTCACTTTGGTGTAGTGCTTAGGAGTGCGGACTCTAAACCCGGGAGAACCGGGTTTGATTCTCCACTTCTCCACATGCAGCTGCTGGGTGACCTTGGGCAAGCCACAGCTCTCTCAGAGCTGTTCTCTTAAGAGCAGTTCTCTCAGAGCTCTCTCAACCCCGCCTACCTCACAGGCTGTCTGTTGTGGGGAGGGGAAGGGAAAGGAGTTTGTAAGCCTCTCTGAGACGCCGAGTGAAGGGCGGGGTATAAATCCTCTTCCTCTTCTCTTCTGCTGTTCAAAGTGCTGTTGCAAAACTCCCATTTTGTTTCTCCTCAGAGTTTTGGACTCCCATGAGTGACCTGCTGCTGTCTGTCTGTTTTGCCTGCACAGGCAAAGGCCCCTGCTTGTGTTTGCCATCATAGTCGGATCTATAAAAGCAACAGCTTTTAACCAAAGAAAAGGACTAAATTAAGCACACGGCCATGAAGCATATTCATGGCGAGGTTAAGTTGAAGGGCCAGGACGCCTTCATTCTCCTCTTGCTGTATTACTCACATGAATTTAATTCCTGACACAGCACAATTCATACAGATTGAAAGCCCCTTCTAGTGGTTGCTCAAATGATGTCACCAGCATGTTGTGAAGGGGTCATTAAAGATTATGCATGTATTCTCGTTAGAGTCTAGCAGGCCTGCTTTCTCCCCCCCCCCCCGCGCTATTAAAGCTTGGTAGAAAAGCAGTTGACATTATTGCGAGAACTGCTTGATCAACTCTTGCCGGGGTGTCGGGGAGAGCTTCTGACTGCATGTGCTTAGGCCCGGTTAAGATGCCGCTTGGTACCTGCTCGGTCTCCTCAGAGCATAGAGAGCTGATGCAGGCCCCCAATGTAGTTGGTGTCCCAGCGAGTTGCAGATTATACGAGCCATCGCACCTATGTGTGGGGGTCACGCAGCTGCTATAAGCTGCAATTGCCACACATACCCCCCCCCCTTTGGAGGTACCAGTTCATGTAGCAACTCCCCTCCGCATGATGTCGGCTGTGTTGCAAGCCTGCTGCTTGCTCTATGCATTCTCCGAGCAATCATATACTGGCCAGGACGAATTTAACTGTGCCATAGGTTAGGAATGTTCCATTGCTTAGAGCATAAAGTGGGTTTATCTTCCTCATGTCAAAGATGGAAGGGGGATGTAAAGAAGCTTGTGAAGGGTGGGAGCATATGTAGGCAGAACAAGTACATTTCAGAATCTTTGTTCCGCCACATTTCTGTAATTGTAACTAGTAAATTAGGGTTTCCATATTTTGAAAAGCAAAAGAGAAGGATCTATTTCCTGACGGACAACTTCAAACAAATGATTGCTGTGACAAATCTCATTTTAAAGACTCCCTACTATTTAAGCTGTGGTAATTGCTACTAACTAGGAATCCTCCTAATCAGTGCTCCCTCTAAGCTATGGAGTCCTGTGTGCAAAAATTCTACTTTGTGAGCTACTGGCATTAAAGCTGTGAGTGAGCGATTTGGCTGCTGCATAAATTAGTTCGCTCTGGAGCCCTTCTTCCTGAGCTGAGACAAAAATGTGTGAGCTGGAGGCTAAAAAACTGTGAGCTAGCTCACACTAACTCAGCTTAGAGGGAACTCTGCTCCTAACCTTCCAACCCAAAAAGAGAACATTTTCATCAGTGTCCTAAAAGAGCCCAAAAGAGGACAGACGCACTCACACACAAAGAGGTAACCCTAAAGTAAATAATATTACAGTGCCATCAAAGGGTAGACACTGCACGTTTAAGATGCCCTTCATGTTACGACTTCGGGATGGTCAACGATAAGCGTGGGTTTTCATCCAGAGTTTAGTTCATACATGTTACCAGACAGTGATTCAGCGCACAGTGGTGCCTGGAGCTGCACACAAAACTTTTTAAATGTACAAAAAGTGTTATGGAGTAATTCTGTTGATTACTTATTGGTTTTTGAGCTCTGATCTAGGAGCTGGTTCTTATCTTTTATCTGGAACCCACATATCTCAAGGATGGTCTGTGTCCCTTTGGACTTGTGCTGCAGTTATAGTTTTCTCAACAACTCCTGCTTACTCATGCTGCCCCCTCAGAGAGTTTGCTCTTCTTCAGTCTGGGCTAGAGCTTTTTCAGTTGTAACGCTGTAGTCATGGAGCCTGAGGAGGTATGAAAACTGCCACCCCAAATGATTTCTGCAGATAACGTTTCACCAAGGGCTTTGTGTTGATACTGCTGTCCAAGAGCTCTTTGTGATACATTGCATCATAGAACCATAGAATGTTTCTCCCTCAGAGTAGTTCTAATATATTTAAGACAATGGGGGTCCTTATTCTTCTACTTTTCTAACAGTCCCTGAGATAAATCACTGACTCCCAAAGTCTCTTCCTTCAGAAGATTTCAGACCAAGAGCAAAAGCGTCTCAAAAGGCGAATGAATCTTCTCCCTCCAGATCTGCTGTTTTATGTGCTCTCTCACCCAATGCTGGCCAATCAGAGAGTAAGTAGAGCAGCCAATCACATAAGCTCTTCTCTCCAGGGAAGATTAACTCCCTGACTCTCTGACACAAGCAGCATTTTAAAAAGCCTGCTTTTCTTTACAATCCGTCACACATGCCTTTTTACTTTGCTTTTTCTTCTTTCCTTTTGTGTATAATTCGGTGATGCTTACTCTGTATGTTGTCCTTAAGACCATAATAATAAACTATACTAATTTGGTGATGTGTGAGGACCAGCAACTTTGGATATCTGAGTTTCTCAGCTGAAATAGAATTGTACTAAATAAGGCCCAGATTCAATAGAGAAGATCATTTTGGTGGTGGGCAGGTGTTTGCAAAGGGCTGCTGCTACTGCTGTTGCTTTAATGCAGCCCTTGAGAAAGCCAGTGGCCATTGGATGAGTTTCCAGGTGCATGTGTGTTCTTGTGTCATATCAGGGCTCAGTGATATGGGTTTCTTAATGAGTAGGTTTCCATGCTGGGTACCAGCTATTTCAAAACACATAAAGGTAGAGATAAAGGTTTCCCTTGTTCGAAAGCCAGTTGAATCCAACTCTAGGATTGCGGTGCTCATCTCTGTTTCCAAGCCGAAGAGCCAGTGCTGTCCGAAGACGTTTCCGTGGTCATGTGGCCGGCATGACTAGACGCCGAGGCACACGCTGTTACCTTCCCACCGAAGCGGTACCTATTCATCTACTTGCAATTTCTTTCTTTCGAACTGCTTGGTTGGCAGGAGCTGGAACCAGAGACAGGAGCTCACTCTGTCATGCGGCAACTCAGGTCTCGAACAGCTGAACTACCGACCTTCCACAGCCTGCAGTTCAGCGTCTTAACCACTTGAGCCACCGCAGCTCCTCAAAACACATAGAAAGACATTTAAAATCAGGAGAATTAGGCTTGATCTCTTTTCCTGACTCTGGGTTTGTTTTTGTTTTTTTCTTATACGACAGGTAAGGCTTTGACATACCTTCTGCTCCAGCCTCCCAGCCTCAAACTTCCTCCACACAGCACCATCAGGAGAACCGCCATTGATCTCATAGGACGAGGGTTTACAGTGTGGGAGCCTTACATGGACGTGTCCGCTGTTTTGATGGGCCTGCTGGAGCTCTGCGCAGATGCTGAGAAACAGCTTGCCAAGTACGTACTTCTTTCCCTTCAAATTACTGGCTGGGAATGCCGTATGGTGATGTACTTCATTTGTGGAATCTGGTGACACTGAGTTCCTGTTCGTGGGAGGGGGACCTCTTGTAGGGTTGCCAGTCCCTAGCTGGGGGCCGGGGATCCCCCGGGTTTGTGGGCTCCTGCCCACCGCTGGCCAACTGGCCAGCAGGAGGAAATATCCCCTCCCCCCAGCAATGTGGAGCAACATGCCTACGTCACCTGGAAGTGGTGCAGATATGTTGGTGACATTGGGTGACGCTCTGGTTTTTGGGCAAAACTCTATGGTTTGAGGACGATTTTAGTGCTGTGTTTACTGCAGTGTAGTACATGACACACACACACCCAAATTTGTTACATCTTCAGACGTTTCAGGGATGTGTGTCACCAGGAAATGGCTACCATAGTGGCAGGGACAATCATAGGATTGTTGAAGGTAGTATTGGACTAATTGCTGCGGAGAAGGTACTCTGCTTTCAATGTCCCAAGGAAGAGGGAAATGTACTCCTTCACAGCCGTGAGGAGAGAATCGCAGGTCCATCCAGGATGAGCTCAGCATGTTGCTAGTCAGTCAGTCAGCAGCTACAGACCCGTCTGAAGCTCCCTCCCCCCCCCCCCGCCATCCTTTCCTCCCTTTGCATTTCTAAGCTAAGACTCAGCAAGCAAATGGGTGCCCAGAAATTAATTGGTGGGCACTGTGGCTCCTTTGGGCACCATGTTGTGGACACAGCTAATGCCAGACTGACTTATTTTAGCAAACTCCTGATGTTTGCGATCTGGTGACACAAGCTGGTTTCCATCCTGGTCTTAGCATGTTACACGCCATAAAGAATACAATGTGGGCTCATCTGTTGTCAGCAGGTTGATGTGTTAAAACATATGCAGCATCCAAAGCAGCCAGTTGAGCTAGATGACTTTCAGATGCTGCCAGGACTATGATTCTATGACGCATAACACTGTCGGTAGCAAGTTCTACATACTCCTGCCCTAAATCAGATCCTGCCCTTTGTGTTTTATTGGGAACCATCATTTTAAGAGTTCCGGTTAGCGGGGATAGCAGAGAAGCCTTTATCTGTACGTTTGGCTTAACCATTCATAAACAGATTTATGGACAGTTAAAAATATCAAGATCAATGGGAAATCAATGGCAATCAACATCAATGGGAAATCTTTAAACACTTGACAAAATAATTAAAAAAATATTTAACTACTAACTTTTGAACTACAAGTTGTTTGGCATCTGCTGCTGTTTCTTCAGTTCTCTGGCAGACATGAAACTGTAGTGAATGAACTTCAGTCACAGACCTGTACTTTAAGTATATTTAGCTGTAGTCTGAATAACATTCATCCTGGTGATGGGTGGAAAGTGCCATCAAGTCACAGCTTACGGTGACCCCGTAGGGTTTTCAAGGCAAGAGACATTCGGAGGTGGGTTTGTCATTGCCTATCTCTGTGTCATGGCTCTGGAATTCCTTGGAGGTCTCCCATCCATATACTACCCAGGGCCATTCTTGCTTAGCTTCCGCCAAGATCGGGCTAGCCTAGGCTATCCAGGTCAGGTCAGCATTCATTCTACAGAGAATTGATCCATAGTGGTAGCCAGTGTTCCCTGTAAACTGAGTTAGTGTGAGCTAGCTCGCAGTTTTTTTAGCCTCCAGCTCACACATTTTTGTCTTGGCTCAGGAAGGATGGCTCGAGAGCAAACTAATTTATGCAGTAGCCAAGTCGCTCACTCACAACTTTAATGCCAGTAGCTCACAAAGTAGAATTTTTCCTCACGAGATTCCACAGCTTAGAGGGAGCATTGGTGGTAGCCAGTGTTCCCTCCAAGCTGAGTTAGTGTGAGCCAGCTCACAGTTTTTTTAGCCTCTGGTTCACACATTTTTGTCTTAGCTCAGGAAGGATGGCTCCAGAGCAAGCTAATTTATGCAGCAGCCAAACTGCTCACTCCCAACTTTAATGCCGGTAGCTCACAAAGTAGAATTTTTGCTCACAAGACTCCATAGCTTAGAGGGAGCCATTGGTGGTAGCTTTTATTTTTCTTTGCGGAAGTGTGTGTGTTGTTTAAGGCACGAATCTGTTCCAAATTTAATCTGAAAAGTAAATGTAATTTTATATCCGTATAATCCTGTGAGTCCTAGCTTTATGAAAATACTGAAATTGCGTTAGTGGTCCCTCATCTCTCTCATCCAACTGTAGCCCAAAATTTCAGGGATAGTGAGGAGAAAAGCAGGGAAACCGAGACAGATTGTTTGTTTGATGTTTACTATGGGTGTTTTTATATGTTATGCAATTAGCGATGAGCTGAACTTCGGCACTATATTCACATGCTGCAAACTGGTGGGGCTTTTTCGGCTATAGGGGGAGGGGTCATTATGAGGTGCAAAGATTTAACCCCGCTTTCCCATGCTGGTGACTATGCTTTCAGTTGCTGTGTTGGGCCATTTTTTTCATGTACTTTCTCCAAAATATGGCATAGTGTTGTTTCCTGTACTTTAATATGACCTCCTGATGACACCACATAACCAATAAAATGTGTGTGTCACATCCTGGCCCTATTCTTGTGTTCTGAGGGTAAAGTTTTTGTAAAAAAATAGAATGTTGTGCCCTAAAAGAGGGAGCATGGTCAATGTCCGGACTACATAAAGGAGCAGCAAAAATGGTAAATGGGGTACATACTGCCTAAGCTGTATCTCTGCTCCCCCCTCAAGCTAAGAAAGTTCTAGAAAGAATTTTTAACAGAGGAAAATATACAGCTACAAACGCATGTTTGCTACCAAGTGGATGCTTGACGGGTATCCAGAGCCAATCCTGACTATCTGATGCCTGCTTGTGCAGAACATGTGTTTTCAAGCACTTGTTTGTTGCATACAAATCATGCCTTTTTAGAAAAGTAGTGGTACACCTAAAAAAAAGCTATTGTGTGTGGGAGGCCCCTGGGAAAGTTGCTATAGGTAGGGTTTCATTAAGCACCCTGGTTTTCCTATTATCACTCATTCTGATCTGTGGTTAGAACATAAGAAAAGCCATGTTGGATCACGCCAATGGCCCATCCAGTCCAACACTCATAGAATCATAAGTGCCACACTCAAAATAAGAAGGAAGCCCGTTACATCAGTTCATATTTCTTTTATTTGCTGAAGAGTATTAAGACCAGGCTATTCCACACCATTTTTAGCGGTGGTTATAATAACAAACAAAGTATGCAAAATTACAAAATGTCATTCAATTTCTACGCAACTTTCCCCCCAAAACAAGTTGTTAATTCAGTGTAGCAATCTTGCCATTCCAGTTCAAGGAGGATGTAACGGTTTGCTTTTTGAGCTTCTTGAAAGCTTATCATATTTGCTTAAAACAAACAAACAAACAGAGGCTCCTGAAATACTTTAATGCAACTAGCATACTCCATACAAGGGGACTCAACGATTCCTTTTTTCAACAATGCTATATACATCGTCCTATTTTCATAATCGTGTTAATGAGTTGCTCGTGTTTTCCCTTGCATGAGTGATCACAGTGATTCTTTTCCGGTTTTCAATCTGACTCAGATTTCAATATGTGTACTGGAAGACCTTTTTTTCTCCTTTAAATTCATACACTGTTCAAGCCCAGCGACCTGCAGTTACGTAATCGGCATATACCAATTAAAATGACCTTGAGGAATCTGTATAGATACTTTTGTGTATCATCCTTCCCCCCCCCCCTTACAATTTGAGTTCTGTTTCATGGAAAATATGCGCACAAGGTATTCACTCGGTTCTGAAAAATATAACCCGCAAGATAACTGAGAATACAGCTGGTACTTCTCTGCTCTATTCCGACTATCGCAGTCCTTCACCAGAAGCAAAATAGAAATGCAGAAGTTGTAGTGGTGACGTGCTGAAATTTATAACTGCATTTGTATAGTATATCAAATATAATTGCAGGTAAATTAAGCCATTCTCTAGGCTTGCTCTGTTGCATAGATATGTTCGCCTTTTCATGAAGCACTCATAATTGTGGCACTAGCAGCCTTCGAGACATGGACAGAACCTTGTATCGGGTGGCTTTTTATGTTGCCATTCGTTATGACTTGAAAAATCCAAACTTTTGATGTTTACTTCTTGCTTAGGGTTGCCAAAAGCAAGTTGGGAAACTCCCAGAGATTTGGGGGGTAGAGCCTGGGGGAGGACAGGGACCTCAGTGGGGTACACGGCCATAGACTCCATTTTCTCCTGCAGAACTGATCTCTGTAGTCTGGAGATGAGCTGTAATTTCAGGAGATCCCCAGATCCCACCTTGAGATTGGCATCCCCATGCTTAACACACACACACACACACACACACACACACACACACACTGTCTGCAAGTCAAACATTGTTATATTTAGCCAAAGGGCATAACAAAAGTTGATATAATACAGATTCACACAAAAATTAGATTTCATTCCAATACAGGCCTCGTTAAATCGATTAGATTTATAACCTCTGATTAGCTACTTTTGTGCTAACTTTTCACAAGTAATAAAAACAAAGTGCAACAGTTTTTTAATCACCAATAGATAGATCTATGCCACCAAATAAAAACAGTTTTGGCTATATTGACAGTTGCGTCATTGGTTCCAAGGTCTCAAACATAACCAAACCACAATTTCCTATCTGTTTCTCATGGCTTAAGTTATATTAGAATCCTGATGTTCAGAGTTTAGGGTTTTTTTTAAAAAAAATTGCCAAAAAAGAAGACGTTCCTACTTAAGTGAATAATTTTTTTTTAACAGTCATAGCCTAATATGCGTCAGTGGCTTATGACACTGTAAGTAATATATCTTAATACTGTTTTGTTGGGGGAACTGGCTGAATGTTATCTACTGTTCTTTAGTGATATTATCATTTTATGTACCCTACCTGGTGAAAAAGAGACAATAAAGGCATCCTGGAGACAAGAATGTGTTTTGATCTGTACACTGCTAGCCAAAAAAAATTATTCCAAGACATGTTCAGCATCTGAGAATATAAATGTCATGGATGAGGAAGCATACTCTTGCATGTATAAATAAGATAACTGCTGTCAAGCTCAAAATACTTTTTCCCTTGATGAATTTTGCACTAGTTTCCATCATTTAATTATTTATGGAATGGATAGTGAGGGAGGAAAAAAAAACCCATGCTTCTCTCAGCGGTCTTAGAACTACAGTTTGCATTTAGCACATAAACAGATTCGGATACATCAAGATTTTTTTTGTATGTGCTTTCAGTGCACTTATCTGGTAACACTTCTTACAAAGATTAATAACATCTGAAATTCAATAAAACTCTAAAGTAATTCCAGGGAATTATAAATGTTTACATTTAAAATTGTCTCACTTCTTATCAGAATGTATCATAGTTAAAAATGTCAATCTCTATATGCCTGTTTTGTTTTTTTGTTTATGGTTTTAGTTTTGGGGGGGAAATACTACCTTAGAAATACTGTGAAATACTAATTCATTTTTGTTTGTTGATAAAAATGGATTTAACCTTGGATTCTTTCCCGCATCTGGCACTATTTGATTTTTTAAAAATATTATTATTCAGTTTTGTACATTGTGTGTGCATATACTAACTTTATTATTCTGAAAACTATTTACTTTCTTAATCCTTTTTAGTATTATTATGTACTGTTGCACTGAACAGGATTTTTTTTTAAAAAAACAAAAAACTGTTCAATACCATGTGATTGATGTGGATTTCCATGTGGTTAGAATGAACCTGCAGGATACCTTTTTTTTTCTCTTTCCAATTGCACCTACTAATCACTCTGAGTCATCGGATGACTCAACTTTGTGCTTTGTGTACATTATGAAGAGGTGCATATTGATAGTGACTCTTTGTATTCCGTGGCATCAGTGAAACAGATTTTCAGACATCAGTTAAAACTATGTTACTTGAGCCCAGGAAATACATGTGTGGTGCTGATTCCGAAGGAAGTGTTTTAATTAAAATCCTTTCCCCAAAAACCCGGGGGGGGGGAGATTGAGAAATGCGCATTGTGCATGCCTGTGCATTAAGCACTGCTTTCATAAAGACCAGGTACAGTTTTTCAGGGATTCTATTTTCGGCTTCCCAGTACACCTCCCTAGCTGTCACAAAGATTAGTATTGCTCTCTCCGTATATACAGAGCCGCTGAATAAATGAATGTATCAGCATGTAGCCTTGAGGAGACCAATGCAATTTTCATCATGATAAATTGCATAATAAGCGAGAAAGTGTTTGCTTATTAATCCATAACAAGATTTAGATTGAAAACGGCCTGTTACATCCGTGACAGGTACAGTGCCGAGTGTAAAGGCGGGGGTGGGGTGGGGACTTAAGAGGGAAAGAAATGGAGCAACAGGGTGCGCAGGGGGTTAAGTGCGCTTCTTACCCTCCCAGTGTCCCGCTGCGCTGCCCCTTTTTTTGTGCCTGATTTACCGTGCACACAATAACAGCGCACAGCTGCCTCGCTTCTCTCTGTGATGTTAAGCATGGTTTATAAAAGAGCTTTTATGTCAAGCGTGTGGTTTCAAGGGGTCGGGCCGGAGGGAGGAGGGGAAAAAATCGCTTCACATTTATTGACAAAAGAAGAAAACACATGCAGTGTTTATCTTTTTGTGTGTTACATGCGTGTGTGTGTCTGCACGCGAGTGTGTGTTGAATAAAATACATTTCCAAGCCGGAGCGTGCTGCTGGAGAGCTTTTGAATTACGCCTCTGCTGTTCTAACCCGGCTCTTCCCTCCTGCCTCCTCCATCACACTGCTCCCCACCACCACCACCACCCTCCAAAACAAAAGATTGGACTGTACGTTGAGTGGAACTGTTCACTCAGGAGGATTAAGAGTATTTTTCTAGCATTAATTAGGCTTTGATTTCTAGGCTTGGACAGCTGTAGGGATCATTGTGGCCCATAATTTCCCCCCACACTCCTTTGAATTTATAAACTGTAGGCCGTGATTTCGGATTACTTTGTACGGCAGGTCCTCGTGTGCGGGGATGTAATTCAACAGCGGCTTTTAATATTTTAATGGGAAGGGGGAGTACGGGCGTAGTTCATCAGTACTGCTTCCATGTATCCCCCTCCCCATCTCAACAGGGTTTGTGCTTAAACGGAACTTGATGGTGTGATCTCCCCCCCCCCACGTTTAGACTGCAGTAGTCAAAGACTGAAAGGAACATAAAGGATCGAAATTGACTGGAACTGTCTGAAGGTGGCTGAACTGGGAGCCAGAAGGTAGCACGCCAGTCAGAAAGACCAGGGTTCAAATTACTCCTATCCAAGAAACACATGCAGGGCCAGCCTTTCCACCCTTGGTGGGGTTACCCCATTTTCAGGTGGGGCTTTAAATAAATGAATTAGCCACAATGTCTAGATGGAACACTCAGTCTGGGGCAGTTATGCTCTGGGCCTACTGGTGGACCTCCTGATGGCACCTGGGTTTTGGCCATTGTGTGACACAGAGTGTTGGACTGGGCCATTGGCCTGATCCAACATGGCTTTTCTTATGTTCTTATGTCCACATGAAGCTGCCTTATACCGATTTACACCTTTTGGTCCATCAGGATCAGTATTGTCTACACAACCTGGCAACAGTTCTCCGAAGATCTCAGACTGAGGGCTTTCGCATCGTCAGAACTAGAGATGCCGGGGTTGAACCTGGGACTTCCTGCATACCAAGTAGATGCTGTATCAAGGAGCCACAGTCCCTCCCTGTGGAAAATGGAAAATCAAGAATGTCCTCCTAACCTACAGGAACAGCTACAACCTTAATGCCAAAGCCAAGATACTACAGCAGTAGAAAAGACCAAGAATCCAGTAGCACCTTAATGACTAGCAAAATTTGTGGCAGGATATGAACTGAAGAATTGAGCAGTAACTCATGAAAGCTCCTACCCTGCCACAGATTCTGTTAGCCTTTACGGTGCTGCTGGACTCTTGTTGTTTTCTGCTGCTACAGATGGACTAACATGGCCACCCATCTTCATCTATTTATTGATAGATCGCCAATTCCTGTGTACACGGGGCTCTGGGCAATGTACAACAAAAGTTAAAATCAAATACCACAAGTTAAAATTCATAGATTCAATAAATACATTAAACAAGGGGCGGGACCCGCGATACTCGCGGGAGGGGGGGAGGGAGCTCCAGGAGGAAGCAGCAGGAGGAGGTAAGTTTTACACGGGGCTCTGGGCAATGTACAACAAAAGTTAAAATCAAATACCACAAGTTAAAATTCATAGATTCAATAAATACATTAAACAAGGGGCGGGACCCGCGATACTCGCGGGAGGGGGGGAGGGAGCTCCAGGAGGAAGCAGCAGGAGGAGGTAAGTT
>NW_015162010.1:147885-147996 GCF_001447785.1 Gekko japonicus | reverse complement strand
CCACCAGGTCGGAGCCAGGCCCGAAAAGGCCCTGGCTGTGGTCGAGGACAGCCAGATATCTTTGGGGCCAGGGACCACCAGCAGGTTGTTCTCAGTAGAGCCACTAAAGCA
>NW_015162010.1:147585-147756 GCF_001447785.1 Gekko japonicus | reverse complement strand
AGGTCACCTGGCAAGCTTCCATGGCAACGTGGGGATTAGAACCTGGTTCTCCCGTATTTCAGCACAAGACTCTAACCGCTATACCACAGAGATGGCAGTATAGTAAAGGAATGAAGTGCAGGTCCTTTTAAGATGGAACTGTATGTTACATGTTCAAGTCCTGTAGCACCC